>NW_015150810.1:54113-66698 GCF_000732505.1 Cyprinodon variegatus
GGATGGATGGATGGATGGATGAATGGAGTTCAGTTCATGTCAGTATGTATGTTCCTTAACATCAACATCCTCAAATGCCACTTCGTCAGTACTTTCCAACTTGAAAAAAAAATAAAAAAATTAGTTAAATATTTAAAAGACTGAAATTAATATTTCAGTCTAAATCTATTTAAAAACCCCAACTCAATTCCAAAAACCTGCACTTCTACTGAAAAATATTAAAGTCTGTAGAGTCTTCTTTGCCTTGAGGCAAACTCCTCATGCCTCGCTTACTGAACTAATGTAGATTTATATCACGCTCCGAGTTGATCCCCTAACTTGTAACTCAGTATACCAAGACTAATAATAAATAAAGCCATCTGTTTTATTCATGAAGCTTGTGAGATCATTTCACAACTTCAGTGGATTGTGCATCTTTAAAAATAATTCTAAAAAACAACATCCTCATGTTTTAACTCCAGGATCATAAATTAAACAATAATATAGTAATATCAGATATGCATTGCACAAGCTGCGAAATTTGCATTGCTGGTATTTTGTTGGCTCCACTGTGACTTCTCGCTTACAGTTCCTGTAACACACACTGCACCACAAATAGATGATATTAGAAGAAATCATATTATGTATAATGCAATCTGACAGGAAGAAGAGGTAGAGTAGCTATCTGCACCAACCATGATGAATAATATGCATGAGTTTCATAGTGCAGAATACTTTGCTTTACTTACTAAGTCTATTAGTTCATGGGGATTTCCCCAGTGTCTACTGCACAACCCAGTCCCTTCATGTTTAGATACATTTTGATTCAGAATAATTCTGGTTTATAAAAAAAACAAGCAAAATCACGCAGGAGTAGATCCTAACATGCAGAATTATGATTGCCTTATAAGGTATCCTAAACTATTATTATGGCTTTTAAAAAGTGTTGAACTCACTAAGAACTCTCGTTATTTTGTTCTGTAAGAAACTCATGTAAACCAACGCCAGAGAACAAAAAGCAATACCGCCAACTGCTTAGAAATGCTAGAAATATTTGATTGCTTGTAAATTACAGAAGTCTGTATTTTCTTTTTTACAGTATATTTTGATAATTAAGGAAGAATAGGACGCAAATAGGTTTGAGAAAAATGATCACATGTGACTGCTCCTAATTACAGTAATGAAGATGAATCGTAGAGGCCTGAATATATGAGATTCCTTGAAATAATAATTAGAAGTGACTTAATTCTCTAGCTGCTGTAATTCATTATGAAGTCTGTTCTTGAAAACGGGTGGGGGGGATATGGGAGGTAAGGCTGTGTCGTCATCTAGAGTCTTGATGCATATTTGATGCAGCAGTGGTTCAGTGTTGTAGCTCTTGATGGAAGTAGAGCGTAAAAGTTTAGATAAATGTACAGTTTACAGTCTATGTCAAAGAAACAAAATAAATAAACAATTGTATTTTTTAGAACAAGGTAAAGTAATCTTTACACATGAATTGCACAAATCTGCATGGAAAGTTAGTTGAAAGTTATGATTTCTAAAAATATATTTATATACTGATCATGTTATCATTTTATCTATGAAAGAAAAATCCTGATTGAAATAAAGAGATACCAGCAGAATTCTAATGAGCAGGCGGCTGAATTTCCAGGCTGTCTCTCTGCTCTTTCTAATTTAATTGCCATTTCCTCCTGTCTATGTCTGCAAAATATTCCGAAAATCCCAAACAGGATTTCAGGGCAACTGCCTCGTTTGATTCAAAATAAAACATACAAAAACTGTCCAAAGAGAACTGTTTGATGCTTAGGGGTCATCATCCAGTAAAAGTAACCAGATTTGGGGGGGCTCAAAATTGCAGAGTTCCACTTTGCCATTTAGAATTTTTTCATGTTCCACAAGCAATTATTTTGTGGAGCTTTTGTTTAAACATGGTTCATTTATTGGCCCCAAAATGGAGCTTCTTGTTGGAGCGCTTTTCTTGCTAAGAAAGTTTTCTGTGCATCATTACATGAGGGAAACACACTTGAATGATGCTTGTTAAATTGGGACTACAGCTATGTAAAAAAAGAAAATACAAAAAAAATGTAGCAAACAGCTAACGCTCTCTATTATGAAACCAAAAATATCGTAGTAAAGAAAAGATTTACTTTTGTACTTTTTTTTACATGTTGTGAGGTGGGCTGTGCCAATTTATCCTGTCATGCAAAAGATTGTGGGAATCTGTACAGGTTCTAAGTGCCAAATAGGAATGTTGAAAAGTCCCTTTGCTAAATAAACTATGATAGGAAGCATCAAGCTTCCTTTTCATACTTCATTCCTTACTGCCAGCACTATTCACACAGTATTTCTCATGGCTACCACTAATGCACTTCCACTTTGGTTTATGTGTGATGTGGGGGACCCAAGCGTGATTTTTGGTTTTCACCAAGTCTGTCAGCAAGCTTAAATTACTTGCTCTAGCTCCCCCTAAATATGGGAGCAGTCCAAAGGATGTAAACATTACTGCCGCTACTTAATGCTTGATAATATCTTTGATGGTAGGGTAACACCTTTTGACTTTAGATCACTGAAATATTATCAAATACAGTTTGACATTATTGTCAATGGTATTTAAAGAGCAAAACCATTGTGTTATATATTGAATGAAGGACCTTTTTGAAAAAAAAAAAATAATCACAGGAAAATATTCCTAGATATTGAAAAAGAAAAACAAAATATACCTTAATAGAACAATAAACCTAAGCAACGCTTAAGTAGAAGTAATATTTTCCTTTGAATTCAGTAATGCAATTAAAAAAGCAGATATTACTACAGTCCAAGGCTTCTCTGAAATAAAGACTACAATGGCGTAATTTAATAATATTTTACAAATAAAGAATAATGTTTCTATCTCATATATTTATTTATATAATTAAATATTTTAATTTAAAATAGTACTAAGCATATTTAACTTTCACAGATAACCATAAAATATGATACATTTTCATTTTCATTTTTTTCTTTTTTACCCTTGAGAGCAGTGATGTTTGAGATGTGCCCAGCAATCACATTAAGTGAATTGGAAATAATCATGGTACGGTGCTGAATAACTGGCTGCCTCTAAAGACTTTTGTGAAAGTCATGGGTTGTCCACAATGAACATCATGTTCAGACATAAGAATGTCAAATGGTGCATTTGGCACTAGGACATTCTAGGCTGGAGGTCGATGATCTACTTTGTAGTCATATCTTCTGACCTCAGGCTGCATGTCTTGGGGTGCAGAGAGAAGCAGAGCGGTCCACTGATCACCACCTGGTGATGAACTGGATATCTCCTGGAAGAGGAGGAGGCTGGACAGACTTGGCAGGCCCAAGCTAGTAATGACGGTCTGCTGGTATTTTGCAGGTTGAGTCCTCGGTCAGGGATGCGTTCCACTCTAGGAGAGCTTCTCTGAGATCCTGGGGGAGGCTGAAGACATAGAGTCTGAGTTGCAAACTTTCTCTGCCTCCATTGTCGATGCGGATGTCCGTAGCTGTGGCCATAAGGGCTGTGGTGCACATGGTGGTCGTGACCCCCGAATCCGGTAGTGGACACCAGCAGTAAGGGATGCTGATCAAACTAAAAAAGGAGTCTTATCGAGCTTGGTTGGCTTGTGGAACTCCTTAAGCAGCGAGCAGGTATTGTGAGGCCAAGTATATTGCTGCCCAGGTGATTACTGAGGCAAAACCTTGGGCCTGGAAAGAGTTTGCAGAGGCCCCAAATCTACATGTGGTCCCTTTAGGACCCATCCAGTCTATGTACAAGCAGAGCAGGAGTTTGGTATGCATTCCCGGCATTAAGCCGGACTTGTTCCCGGTACATGTTGGACTCCGACAGGGCTGCCCTCTGTCACCGTTCCTGAGCTGATCTTGGGGTGCTGTGCACAAGTGAGCGGAGAATGTAGCGGGCGATCAATGGATGGATTGGTGCGGCTGCTGCTATAATGCAGATGCTGCATTGATTAGTTGAGAGAGAACTAAGTGAACAGGTAAACCTCTCAATTTACTGGTCTGTCTATGTTCCTATCCTCAGCTATGGTCTGGATCATGATGGAAAGAATGAGATTTTGGATACAAGTGGCTAAAGCTAGAGCTGTCCCTCGCAGGGGGAGGGCTGGGAACCAATGGCAATTTTTCATTTAATACTTGGGAGGCTAAACCTCCCTGCAAATTTTGTAAAATTACCCATAAAATATGCATTGTCAAACCTCATAAATGTAGTCAACTCAACTTTTTTTAAACTCAACTTTATTTATAGAGCCATTCAAAATAACCACATCTGCCACAGTCATTTAACTGCATTCAGTATCCCCTAAAATTAGTATGTTTGGCATAAATTTTCCCTTTGGAGGTTTTAGCCTCGGCCTATTAAGGTAAGCAGCAACAAAGTAGAGCCCTAATTGGACAACACTCCAAAATACGTCACTTTCTGTGAAGCTCAGCCTCTCAAAGGGTCCATGGAGCAGGGGAGGGTTGTGAACCTCGCTGCTCCATGCTGATTGGCAAACTCATGGTCGACTCATTAGTCGAGCTGGAAAGTTATCGTTCAATTTGAACAGTGATATTGTGCTGAACTTTTGCCGTGGTTTCGCTGAGTTTATTATTTTAGAGGGTTTCACAATGGCTATTTTACCTGATGTAGTAATGTGGTTTATGTGTTTAAACATTTGTTATTGCAATATGTGACGTTATGATTTAATTAACACCATTGAGCCTCCCCTGCTATAAAGAGCAGCAGCCTCCCCTGCTGGGAAATGCCTTATAGATAGGATGATGAGCTTGGTCATGCGGGAGAGGCTCAGAGTAGAGCCAGGAGGAGACCCAGGGGATGGGCCAGGACACATTGGAGCGACATGTAACTTGGCTGAACTGGGAGTGAATCTGTTTCCTCCAGCAGAGCTGGAGGAGGTGTCTGAGGAGAGGAAAGTCTGGGATTCTCTGCTGCCCCCACGATCCAGTCCCAGATGACAGGGAAGACGACGAGTACACTCCTATAAAAACACAATGTACCCCTGAAAGATTGCTCTCCTGTACCTATAAAAATCACATAATTGCATCAATTTTCTATTTTCCTTTGAGATTTATAAAGTAGTTTTGAATTAAACTTTACACTTTCAACTTTGGTTTCACCCATAAAACATCTATTGAATTCAACTTGACACAATGGCTGGGCAAGTCAAAAATGTTCTTGTTAATTCCTGTCAAAAAATCTTTAATGATAGAATCAAAATATTACATTAAATGTACAAGAACATCCAAAACATCCTCATTTTTGGTCAAATTGAATTTTTCATTGTTTATTTATTTGTCTTTTGTATCAAATGCTCCTATTTATATAAGTGGAAAATATCTTATCACAGTCCAATCTGTAACCACTTAGACCTGCCTGCAATCAACAGTTCTAAAGTTCTCTGTTGCATTTAAGACATTTTCATATAAACTTTTTTCCCCAAAAGACATATACATCTACAAATAGAAACGTCTCAGAAGTTAATGGTTTGGGTCTGTTGGGTCTCTTTATTAAATGTACATCATCCAGTTTCTTTGCTGTCTGATAACACTGTTTTTACCCCTTACCCCCATCCTACTGTCCCAACAGGCACTGTGCCTTCAGGTGGCGGGGTGTTGTGATGGTAACCATGATCCCCGGAAGCCACTATGTCTGCAGCGCTCACACCAGAGAGGATGACTCAACTAATGACCGTGAGGAGCGAATCTTAGCCGTGCTGGGCATCATTGGGACCATTTTAAATCTGCTAGTGGTCATATTTGTGTACATCTACACCTCAGTCACCTGAGGTTTCCCACAAGACTTTAGGAAAAGATGCTGGTGCCAAAACTTTCTTATGTTGTTTCTTTGCATCTTGACACACTTTTAGGGGTTTGTTCTGTTGGATGTTGACCTGAAACATTCAGACATATTTGCAGGAAATTCAGTTGTTCTGCAATATGCAAGATGAACTATCCCGTCTTTCTGTGCAGTTCATACTGATCTGTGTTCTCACATTTCATAAATATCCAAATCTCTAAAAAAAAGAACTATGTACAAAATACTATGGTTCAAATTAATCTGTGATTGTTGAAAAACAAGTTTTTGACATAGGGTATTTTTATTTTGATATTTGACTGTAAGGCCTAAACCTCATTGTGAAAATGCTAGTTTTAGAGGTTTTGTGTTTTTACATACTTTGAGATTGTTCCTGCCACTAGCACTGCCAGCCAATATGACAAGCCAACACAAGTTACAAGGAAAATACGATGCAAACAAAGCTAAACCAGTAGAGGAGCAACTTAGAGTCAATTTGCTTCTATATATCTCCTCAAGATGTACATTGGTATACTTTTAAACTTTGCATTTTCTTAACATCTATTTCTTTCTGTTTTGTGGTGTTCCTGAAAAATTTCACATGGAACTCACACGTCCGCATCGGAGCACACCTGAGGAAAGATTCCTGGCTTTGCTGGGAGTGATTGGCATTGTCCTAAACTTACTGCTGCTTGTCTTTGTGTACATATATACCTCCATCTGACGAAGATTTGTGTTGTGTATTCATATATTATAACTGGCACATCTTGGTAATTATTAGTTTCAAACTGTTAATACAGTTGTAAATATGGAGATTTAACTCATCAATGATGTAAAATAAACTTTAAGTGGGCTTTTGTGTGAGATAATATAAGTCTTGGGTTTTTTAAGGAAAACACAGTAATATAAAGATAAGGTGAAAGAGGTATTCATAATAGGGGAACGCTTTTTCTGTGTCAACCTGTTCCCTATATATAACAGGTTTTCATGATCCAGAGCTCAATGTGTTTCAATATGCTGTTTACCAATGTTTTTTATTGCTCCAGTGAAATTTTGCTTCACAAATGCAGACCAAAATTTGTGTAAATGCTTCTAACCCTGTTGGCTTTCTACTTTTGCTTTATGCTCTCTCACATTGAAGACACACAGAAATGGAACAAGGTTTTGATCATGATCTGACACGTCCAGAATCCCTGAGTGTCAGCAAACATCCCTTTGTTATCATTTGGTGCCAACATGTGATGGTTTCTTTTATGCTATCATGTTTCTTTGATTGGATGTGGGAGCCAGGCACGGAGGAGCAGCAGCAGAGAGAGCAGACCTTGAAATTGGAACAAAGTCGCTTGGATTTAGACAGCAGACTTCTGCTGCTGAACTCAAAAAGCTGCCAAAATAAAATCAAAGAGGAACAGTGTGCAATGTTTGAAAATGAAGGGAAGAATATTGCTCTAAAGATGTCTACTATCTGTTGCAAAAATAATGAGGCAAAGAACCCTCTTCAGTATGCTGGAGCTGCATATCTAAACGGATGTGAGTTTAGGATTAGGCAGCATGAATCTAATGGAATGGACCTAAACACAGCTGACAGGAGAGCAGAGCAGACCGGGCTGAATCTACATTTCATCCTGGTCATCCTTTTCTCCACCAACAAACTGAAACCAGAGAAGACATAATAGCTCATCGGTTCCTGTTTCACCTTCAGAAACTGTTATAAAGGAAAAAAGGTCCATAATAAATGCCAGCTGCTCAATATCTATGTACAATTTGAAATGTTTTCCCATGGGAAAAAGTGTTTTTAATTTTTTTATTAATTCCTGTTACACCGTGTACTGCATATTTTTAAGTTCATTGTTTTTTCTTTGATTTTTTTCAACAATTTTTAGGACATATTGGAACGTATGTGTTTCCAGTGGCCATAAATCCTTTTAATCAGATGTGGAAGGCTTAGATGATAATGTCACGGACGGAGAACATTAAAAATACTCACTTGAATATTTAGAGTATATATATTTAGTTGTAACATTTGTGTTTAAAAACATGCAGTGGATTAATTTTACAGATTCAAATTTTCACAATATTTATAAATAAATCTGAAAAGACAATTTTCTTCTTCTATTTGGTTACAGAAAGTCAACAAAAAAAGTCAGCCTGGTGCTGACTTTTTATGCCCACATAACATGCAATCTGATCCTGTTTGGATGGACACTTCTGATTGGAAAATTCAAATATAAAACAAACAAACAAAAAAGAAATTTCTATAGATTTTAAACAACTTGACTATGAATATGTGAAAGAGTTCATTGTTTGACAGTATGGGTTTAATTTAATACAATCTTTAAAAGTAAAGCCAATTTACGGAATTAGATTAACAGCTTTATTTGGTCAATATACTGCCTTTAAAGATAAGCTGCTTCATCCATTATTTACTGATGTTTTAGAGATAAATAAAAAGGTGAACATTTATAATTTATGCTACATTTTGGATCACTTTGTGACTGGGAACTTTTTTTTAAAAAATATCAAAATAACATTTATGAGTAGGAACAACTTCCTTCCAGTAATATTTCTATATGACACTTAAAGCAATAACGAATTATTAAACTTAGCTATTTAAAAAAGATCTTCCACAAGGCTAAAAAGTCTGCAATATTTTTTGCCTAATCTCAACTAACAATATTGATGTTTCACCATTAGCACTTTAAACTTCCAGTACTTGAATAATCAAAAAGGCAGAAGAGTTCAGCCTAAAGGACTAACATAGTGTAATAGAGTAAGAGGATCAATATAAATTACACAAGCATTCCATCTTATAAGATTTATATCAAGACTAACTAAAAACATACATAAAAATCTTAACATATGTATACTATTGACTAATATTACATCAACGTGTGTAAATGCCTTTTTAGAAGCTGATCTATTGCCATCCAAGTTGTGTCTAAATGCAGTTTGAGTTTTCACTAGGGACCAGTTTTAGTGTGTGCTCTGTGGACCAATCAGAGGACAGAGCCCTGAGGGTGAATCCTGACCATCTGCTGTCCAAATATACACATAACATGTGTGGCGCGCACACTCACGTACACACACTCCGGTGGGTATGTGCACGCTCACGCACACAAAAGGCATGGGTTTTCTTTTTCTACCAATGAGAACCTTCACTCGTCAGTGATTTTTTTATCTATGCATGAAACATTTTTCTCATGTTGCTGAATTTTAACAGAATGATGTTGAGACCTTAAAGGGGTTTGAAAGCAGACTGATTTTCTATTGCCAAACTAAACAAACCTTCTTTTGATGCATGAGCTAATGTTCAGTTTTTAGAGCACTTTGACACTTCCTGCATGAGAGAACTCCACGAGCAGCTTTGTAAGATATTTATTGACATTGGAATTTGGCAAAACTAAGTGCCTGGTGGGGATAAAAGGCAAATGATTTACTTTTTTGCCCTCTTTTTGGCCATAACAAATTCCTTTTTGGAAAAAATGAATTTTCCATTTTGCAACACATCTCCATCCAGAGCAAAAAGCTTCATATTTATCCTTTTTCTTTAAACGTGAACCCCTTTATTCATCTACCATAAATCAATAAAAAGGTGGAAGGTAGAAAAAAAATCTGTTTTTCAGAAAGAAACTTTTGCTCATGAAGTAAAGATTAGATGTCATAAGTGACTACCTACTTATTGAGGTTTGCTTCTGTGAGCAAATGATTAAAAGGATATTTTCAAAGACATGAATTAACCTATCAGAAGACATGACAATGGGATGGTTCTTGATTAAGCTGACAAAGAACAAATGTGTTTTGAAATATGTGCTTTCATATGTAAAAGATGTAAATAAGTACATGTAAAGTTACAGATATGTCAATACAATATAATAAAAATAAATATTCTGTCAGAACAGTTTGTTGTTCATTGTCTTTTCATTTTGTGGCACTATTATTTCAACCTGGAGAGACTCACTCAGAGTAAAACTGTAATTAGAAAATTACCTAATTCATTTATGCAAGTAAAAATCATTCCAAAAACGTAAAAAAGTGACATTTTGCTTCCCATCCAGGAAGCTTTTTCAATTCAGCAAAGCTTCTTGGATGGGAAGCGAAACGTCTTCAAACTTTGAAACTAAGTTCAGTGTTTTTTTTATTTTATTTTTTTACTTCTTTGGAATGACTATGACCTGGATGAGTGAGAATCTTCACAAGCATAAGTTTTCAATCATATTTTTCAAAATATTTCTATCTAAGGCAAACCGGCTAATTATGAGAACTCATTAACTCTCTGCTGTCCCACGCACTGAGCATGCATGTAGTGGAGAGGAAAACTAAATTTTAACAGAGGAAATCTCCAGCAGAACCAGGCTCAGTGTGAGCGGCCATCTGTAGAGGTAGACTGGGGTTTGAGGAGACAGAAACAGTTGAAGACATGAATTAAGTTATTTGGTGCTCGGGCCCTAGCAGAAAACTTTAATACGGTGAATCAATATTTGCTTGGTTGACTAACCTAGAAAAGGATTGGAGTAGTCTTCCCCACAGGGCTTGGACACTCATGGTGGAATAAGCTAGAGGAAAAGTGGGACTGATAATAGTCTGAAAATGACAGAAGACATGGGGTGGAGGTTCACTTGCGTTGGGGAGAAAGAAGCGAGGCTAGTAGCTAAATGAAGGGAATCTTGAAAGATTATTGGCTTCAGAGAAGGTGCAACCTCTGAGTTTATTCTCCTCCTTCTCCTTCATTCTATCACAACCCTGCTATAAACACAGCACCTTCAGGCCCACCGATATTTCCTCTGGGGACTGCAGTCATGCATCTCTTCTGCCTACACTCACTTACTATGACGTGTGCCACAACGAATACAGTTTGAACACTTATGGCATCAAGTCTTCTGCCCCTGGGAGCTTTACATCAAATCCTTGATCATCAAAAGTTTGACTAAAACCTGCTTGAACACTGAAGCCCTTCACATTTTTTCTGATCCACAAATATCCCATTATTTTTAATGTTGCTTTTTGAAAATCTTTAAGAAAACAGTTATCTGTTCAAACAGTTAGTTGTGTATGTTTAAAACCAGTTTGTAGCATGCAAACTGCCTGTACACTTTTTGTGAAGAAAGAGCCATTTCAGGTAGCTAAGTAATTGTAGTGGGGATCTCTGTGACAGGATGCCACCATTTACAAAATGATTATGATGTAAAATCTTCCACTGTCACCTGTTGGTGGTATACCACCAACACCTGGTGTTGTTTCTGTGCTATAGTACAGAAAAAACTATGCAAAATAGGAAAATGCTATTTGCAGTGCAAAATATTTTAATTAATTATTATTTTTAAATGAATTGAGCACTTGTTTGAATACTGAAAAAAATGCATGTTATTGCTTTTGGAATCTGGGCATTTTATGGGCATATGGATCCTTTTTGTCAACAAAAAAAATAGAACGGGTCGGACACAAGACCTCTGATATCATCACACTAAGCACAGGCTCTCCTCAGGGCTGTGCCCTGAGCCCCCTGCTGTTCACCCTGATGACACATGATTACATCCCCAGGTTCACCACCAATCACATTGTGAAGTTTGCAGACGACACCACGGTGTTGGGCCTCATCAGTGATGACAATGAGAAGGACTACAGATAGGAGGTGGAGCAGCTGGAGGACTGGTGCAAAGATAACAGCCTGATCCTGAACGTGGAGAAGGCGGAGCAGATCATCGTGGACTTCGGGAAGAACCGGCCTAACCACACTGTTAGAGTGATAACTATCCTGTGTTTCAACCCTAAGGGTCATGAGGTCATGAGGCAGAATCACACGGTTGTGTGACTTCCATCCAGCCAGTTGGTCAATTCACACTATCTTGTTACCTGCATCCTCTCAGACAATCATTACTGGGTCTTCTGTTTTAGGCCCGCCTGTTTGATGTTGTAAACTGTTAATAAAAGGCTTTGCCATGAAGGGATCTGTGTGAGAAGGTGCTGGTTTTCCAAGCCAGCAGCTTTCCCTCCGCTTCTGCAGAAGGCTGACGTCACAAAACCCTGTCTCTGTGTTGATCATTTTTCTTTTAATCTTTTAAACTCACATTTCTCTGGATTAAAACCCAACACACACTCCACCTGTCATCAACAGCTCAGCTGTAGAGGTGGTCAACAGCACCACATTCCTGGGGGTGCACATCACAGACACCCTCACCTGGACATTAAACACCACCTCACTGGTCAAAAGGGCCAGAAGCGCCTGTACTTCCTGATGATGAGAGCCCACCTCCCCCCACCCATCCTCACCACCTTCTATAGAAGCACAATAGAGAGTGTTCTGACCAGCTGTCTCACTGTGTGGTGTGGAGGCTGCAGCGCCTCAGACTGAAAGAATGTGAGAAGAGTGGTGAGAACAGCATGGAGGATCATCCAGGCTCCTTTTCTCCATAAAAGACATTTCATCCCATTGCTGCGTGTCCAGAGCCCATACAGTAACATCATCAATGACCCCTAACACCCCCACCATGGACTGTTCCCCCTGCTGTCCTCTGGGACGAGGTTTCACAACATAGAATGCAATTCCAGCAGATTCTCCAAAAGTTTTTTTCCCCACTGCCATCAGACTGCTGAACTGTAAAAAAAACAACAACTCTAAATCCATTCACAGACATGCACCATGTTTTTTTCTCCCATACTGTTTACATTTGATCACTGCTGCACTTGGAACATGGAAATGTTCACTGCTAAGCTGCTGCTCATTTACTGTCTGAAAGCTGTACAAAACTAAATTTCGTTTTGTATACCATATGAGTATATAA
>NW_015150810.1:68478-69869 GCF_000732505.1 Cyprinodon variegatus
GAACATGGAAATGTTCACTGCTAAGCTGCTGCTCATTTACTGTCTGAAAGCTGTACAAAACTAAATTTCGTTTTGTATACCATATGAGTATATAACATGACAATAGAAATTTTCTAAGTCTAATACTTAAATACTGGCACCCTGATAAAATACCAGTGACTTTAAAAACCTGTGCTTACCTATATCAAGAAAAAATATATAAAAATATTAAAAATTAAGAAAACGAGTTCTACATCAAAATGCACATTGAAATAAACCATTAAATTAATACATAATTGTTGGAGTTTTAGAGTGTTTTTTTTTTTCTTCACCCTTATTTTGCAGTTCTTCAGAACACCCTCCAGAGGTCATCATGAAATCAATTTATCAGACCTCATTAGTGAGAGTTTTGACCATATGTGGAAAATGTCTAGCCCCCCCTTAACTTCTCCTAATAACATGTATTTTCTGCTGATACGGACCTCAATTGTCTTTTTGGTTTCCTCTGGATTCTGTTCCTGAGAGGTTCCCTGTGTTTTACAAGCCATCTACAAGCTGTTAGTGTAGAATCTTGATTCAAATCTCTGGCAGACAGCTTCTGGACTCTGAACATCATTTCACCCAATCTGTCAAACCTGGTCTGCCCTTTATCATGCACCCTGGATCCAATTTCAGATACTCTCTGATTCATGTAACCTCAATTAGTCGTACATTCAATATTCATCCTTTATCAACATTTCACTCCCAGACCCCATCAGACTCCTCCTTGACGGAGAATCTTTCCTGTCCACAAGTAAGCATTTTCTGAAAATCTGCTTCAGTTTCCTTCCACAGCTTGGTTTCATTACCTCAGAGTACCAGCAGTTCCCGTAAACAGACGTTAGACCCAGACCACTGAATCATTACCTAAAAAATGTTCCTTATTGACATTATAATAAAGAGAATCTTAATTTTCCATGTGACAGTTACCTAAAAACATGAAAATAATGAAGAGTTTTACATCAATTTCCATGAAAATGAAACTGCTGGTACTCTGAGGTAATGAAATGTTCCTTCATATCTAAAATCAATGATAATATATTTTGTGAAATATGGCCTTTATAATACTGAATCAAACTTTATAAAACAGGTTAAAACAACAAGCTAAGTATATGATAAACCAACAAAAGCTAATTAACTGAAAAACATGAATCGCAGAATAGTGTACCATTGATTTATTCTTAAGTTTATTCACTTTTTTGCCTGTATATATATTCTAGGTTCAAGAAGTCAATTTTCAATTATTTTCATATTCATACTATCACTCTCAGAACTCATAACATTATATACATTCAACCTCCATATTTAGATCTATCAAAAAATTAGAAGTTTTTAAAGGTATGCTTCTAATGTATTCAAATTTGGATTTGTAG
>NW_015150810.1:69887-102224 GCF_000732505.1 Cyprinodon variegatus
TCAAGTTTCTACGTGGGTTAAGAGTATTATCTTATGAAAGTTCAAATTTAGATTGCTTGTATCTCAGCGTATTAAAGCGAAGTAAATTAAAAAGAAAAAAAGTTAGTTTTGGGGGAATTAATTTTACAAAGGGTTTGGTGTCATTGTGGTGGTAAAACCAAAAACCTACAACTTTCAGTGTCCATGTGTTAGTTCTCAGCTGAAAAAGAGATGTGATCATTTCAATTATAGGGCTTAGGAGTAAAGGACCACGCTGTTGCTCTGTGATGCACAGAGCAGTAAGGAAAGTCATGCACAAGTTTATGTCAAAAAACAAGGTTTCTTTATTCAAACCAAAAAAATATCAACTGTAGCAAGGGAAAAAATTGATCCAGAAAAGAGGTCAGAGGAACCAAAAGTACTCAAAATACCTGTAACAGAACAAGACTAACTCACAGACACTGACCTCCCTTGATGAGACAAAGAGGAACTTAAATAGTGGCTGATCAGTCCACAAAAGAAACACATGAGGCAAAACACACAAAAACTTAACTAAATTAAATAAAGTAAAACCCGACTCCTCCCACCCCCCATTTCATTGAGATGGTATAGTCCAAATCAACAGCCACCTGCTGGTTCCTCAACCAAGGGACTGGAGCAATTGCAAAACTCAAACAGAATAAAAATTAAACACAATCATAAAAAAAAAAAAAAAAAAAAAAAAAAAAAAAAAAAAACAAGTTAACCCTTAGCAAAAAGTAGTATACCTGAAGTAAATTCTATTAAAAATACTTAAGTATAAGTATAAGTTTAGAAAGTATATCGAACAATGTACTTTTAGTGTACTTGAAGTATTCCTAAAGTAATACTTCTTCGAACTAAATTGGGACATTTTTAAGTTTACTAAAGTATACTTTAATTATACTTTAGTAAACTTAAAGTATAGTTTATCAGTAAACAATAGTATAGTCAAATACACTTGACTATACTATAAAATATAGTTTAGAATAAATAAACTCTAAGTGCACTGCCTGATTTTAAGTATGAAAGTAATGCACTTTTAGTATACTTGAATAAACTACTTTTTGCTAAGAAAAACTAAATATTGTCCACAAATGTTGGAATACAGTGTAAAGGTGATGAATAAATTCCCAAAAAATTAGATGTCTCATTAAATGAAACCTTACATTAAAGAACTAAATGACATAAATTGTGTTCGTTACCACATCCGTGTGGCTGTAAATGCAGCCATCACATGCTCTCATGGTGAATGTCCCTTTTTCAGATGAGTGTGTTCTTTCTGCATGATTTGAAAATGAATGTCCAAAATTCTGAATTGAGAGTGAAGGGAAACCAAGTTCCTTGAGGTTCAGTTGGTGATTTTGGGAGCCTTGTCATCTGTAGGGAACAAGGGCATGCTAACTTCTCTGTGTCAGCAGAGGTGAGTGCATACTGTACAGTGCATGCAGTGCATTATGTTTTAAGAATAACTTTTCCATCAGATTAATGTAATATTCAGAATCACCGGAAAAAAAAAATATTCAAGATTACCATTGGCTGTAAGCCCTAATAACGTAAATAACTATAAAATGTTTAAAATATCAACAAATGAGATAATTTTCGTACAAAGTAACCTAAATAAACAACATTTTCAGCAAATATATGATTATATGAGATAATCTCATTAAATGGAGACAATGGAACAAAAAGAGTCTCATTTTGTTATTGTTATTAGACATAAAGTTTGTACCGTCCAGGCTACATATTGAAGATTTCTAAACGTGGATAAAATTCACCTCAAACTGGATGTACAAAGAATTGTCCCCTTTTGAGGCAGAGAGGACTACAACTGATCGTTTTCTCTGCTGGTGAGGCATGCAAAGACTTTCTAGGTGTTGGACTATTAAAGCAAAGCTCGTTTTCCTTTGAAAAACAGCCCTTTGCAAATAAGCCTGCAGATTTGATTATAGTGTGGTAAGAGTAGGAGGAGCAGCAGCGATGATGCGTGTGAAAGGTGTGAAGGAGAGGTCTTAGCACACAGCCCTGCAGGAGAACAGCTGCTCAGTCAGAGAAAATATCAAAGCCCATTTTAATTATTTGAAAGCAAGAATTCAGAGGGTCTGTGATCCAGTGACAGTGACAGATATGTTACAAGAGGTGTGATATATTTATTCTTCACTTTATTTATTTTCACTAACTTAATTCCCTAAAAATGCTGCATGGTTCTTCCAGGTTGATCCCTGCTTCGGTTTTATTTTATCTGCAAGGTCTATAATCAAGACAGAGATTAGAAAAGAAGATTATTCCTCCAAGTGCAGGCTTGGCTTGCAGCACTTGTTTTTTTTTTTTATGTGTAGGAATGTTCAGCCAGCCATATAAACTAACACTGTATCCTGAGGCTCCCCCTGAGAGAGCTGCTGACCTGGCTAATATGAAGGCTACCCTTTGCTAACCACAAACACATCCACACACATGAACTTACACACAGATTGCTAGGCTTTAAAAAAAGGCCTTTATCCACTAAAAGTAGTTAATCTAGACTGATTTGACAACTTAATCTCGTCTCTATCTTCCCCATGTTGGCCTATGCTCCCTATGTACTCCAAACATGTATTTTTCCTCCTCCATACCCTGGTGCATTGTTTACTTTGTTGCTATTTTTGATTTTTGTTTAATTGCCATTTCAAGCATGAACCTGTTCTTAGCTGTGAGCCTAAAGCCACTGTCAAGAGAAAAAGTGAAGATGTATATAAACGGTAATATGTTATGGCCTACTTGCCTGTTGAGTGTAAGAATTTAGCCTGGAAGTGCAGCTTGCATAAAGGAATGGGTGAACCAACCCTTTCAACTGTTCATTCTATACCTTTTTTAAATGCTACAATTGTTCCAATTTGACTTATGTTTACATTAAAAACTGATACAAAAATTTAACTGTTGCGATATAAAACTATATCCCATTTATATTCACACACACCTCACACACTGTAAGTCAGATATTTGTTTTGCACTGATGAAAGCATGTCAAATGTGACTTAAGCAGCAAAAAGGCCTGTATAGTGGTTGCTTTTAGACAACTTTTATCATTATTTTGTATACGCTTTGTATGGCTCTCATGACATTTCAATTTCTTAAGGGGGAACACCTGTTTTTTTTTTTTTTTCACATTGGCCCCTTGATTTTACGTTATTACATCATGTTCTACTCACCCATATTAGTTTTGTGTCATTTGGAGCCGTTCTGAAGATATTCGGTTAGGTTATATCCAAGTAACGTCTTCCTATGGGCAACGAATTGAAGGCACAAACTAAACTGTTCATAATTTATTCTTTATGGTACGCCAGCATTCATAATATGCAGGCGAATCACTGTCCCCCAGACATCCGTGGTTTTATTTTTTATATTTATATGTTTTTTAAACAAAGCGGAGTGTGTATGACGTCATCCGCGCGCGCCGGCTACCATTCATTCATCCTTTCTACTGAACTGCTGCTAGTTTTACTCACATGCCTGGAAGATGTCTAGTGCTACTACCAAAGATGATCTCGCTCTCGAAATGGAATTGAAAGTTTCAGATTAGCTAGCCGAATGAATAGAGGGGGTAGATCGTAACCTGTGGCTCGGGCTGCCACACTTCGCTTTGTTTTTAACCAACACATAATTTAAATATCATGCATATTTATATAGGTATTGTGAAGATATCCTGATAGCCTGTAAAGTATAAAAACATGATAGGCATGAATAAGCTTTGCTTCAGCATATTCCTTTTTTGTAACTTGTTGGGTTTTTTTATCATTGTTTTTTTCCTGTGCTTAATGTGGACAAATTACCAAAAATAATGTGATTAATTTTTATTTCTTTTTTTACAGTGGGAGATGCAGACTTCAAAGAGTTGACAGTCCTTTATGTCCCAGACTCTTTTTCTTTTTTTTTTTTTTAGATCCTCTTAATTTTCAAGCTCCCAGCATTTATGAAAATGCAGGAGAGTTTATGCCACTTATGCCACCTTTTAGTTGCAGAGGGGGGAATTATTTGCCTGAGCCTTTTGTCTATAGTTGAGCACCCTCATCTATCTCAGACAGGCTCATGAATCTCTTATTTCAGACACACATATCTTTGTAGCACAGGCTAAGTGGGAAGAGTACCTTGTCTGGAAGAGAGAAATTGTTGAACCAGCGCTTAGATTTAGTCTATTAGGAAGGTACTGCATCTACTTTTAAAACGAAACTCCAAAATGTGTTTTTTAAAACCAAATTCATAGTTATTGTTTCTTAGCTACCTGTAGTTATTTAGAAATTATACATATATTTTTTTTTCTTCCTAAACGTTATTCTAAGTATTTATTCTATATGTTCACATTAGATCTGAGAACATTTTTCAGTGCCTTGCTAAATAAAAATGTTGACCATGGTTCTATAGGACTGCACTGCACTCAGTTTAAACACTATTTATATTAATGTCTCTATTTACTACCCTATAGTTTACTTAAGGCTAAGACTCACATGTTTATTTTCATTTTGTTGGGTCAACAAACTAGAGTGTGGTGTTTCGCTCTCAGTTATTAATTAAATTTTTCTGACTTATTTATTTTTTTTTGTCACTTTTAAAGCCGTTAAAGCCTGGAGCTTCATCAGCACAGCTGGGACTAATGAATAAACACATTAACACATTAAAACACACAGCCACACACAACCCACACTAGAGTAGGATCTAAAAATATGATACAAGAAATGCTGATTTCGCTGTAAACTTTATGATTAAAAAGGAACGTCGCCTTTTATTCCTGTATATTTTCTAACAATATGATTATATTGATTGATGACCAACACAGATTGCATGTATAAATTGTATTATAGTAAACTGGAATGAAAACTAAACATTTTTTGTAAGGAATAGAATCTGGAAAAGTGAGGCAAGGATTTCGAGGTAATACTGTTTACTTTAATAGCTTTAAATAAAATCCTGTTCAACCAAATGCTTAACCAACCAAATGAGCTTAGTAATAAATTGAGCTCAAAAAGCTATTCTTAGTATAAATACAGTTTTTCTCTAATGCCCTGAGGAGAACGTTTTTTAACCAATGGCATAATAAAGGCTAACTAACAACAAGAATATGAGAGTGGCCAATCTCCCAAAATGTGGCAGCCAACCAGATTATTCCAGATTAGTGGAGCATAAGGTCTAAAAGCTGCTTCTCCATGTTTAGCTCTAGTTCTTTGTATGCAGAGTATATTTGAGCCGGAAGACCTGAGAGGTCTGAGCAGTTGATACCTTCACAACAACTCTATCTTGAAATTGTTTTATAGACTAATATAAATATTTAAAAGCATATTCTCTGACATACGGGGGTGTCTGTGTAATGATTTTAGCACTGGATTGATGTGCTCCACTTTCTTTGTTTTACTGAGGATGTGGGCAGTAGGATTCTGGATCAGCTGCAGCTGTCTGATCTTTGGGTGAAATAAGACCAGGCAAGCTGGTCAGATGTTTTAGAGGATAGATTGCTTGATTCTTTCCTTGATTCCCTGATTCCTTCCTTAATTCCTTCCTCCCTTCTTTTCTTGATTCATCGATTCCTTCCTTCATTCTTTCCTTTCTTGATTCCTTCATTCCTTGATTCATTCCCTACTTCCTTTATTCCTTCCTTCCTTCCTTGATTCCGTCCTTGATTCATTCCTTGATTCCTTCCTTCCTTCCTTGTCCATAAGTACAGTTTACAGGTCCTTTACAATAAATAAAGATGAATTCAGATGAATTATTGGAGGAAAAACCTGTTTTGGATTAAACCAAGAATAAAAACAAAAGTACATAGAATAATATAGATAAACTAATAATGTGCAAAATGCTTAAAACATACATTCAACAAAGCTTTTTAACCCCTCACACCAACCTAGAGGTATTTTGGACAAAAATGTGTCTATATTTTCTGTGTCTCGACATGCAAAGCTTGTAAAGTCATGTTCTAAATAGACATGCAGCCATCATTGCTGTGAAAAATGGTTCTGTAAATAGATATTGATAGAAGTGTTTTGGAAAACAGAAGAATATATATATATATCTTTAATTTGATTTATTGTGGGAAAAGAGCAGATATTTACTCGAGGTGTTTCTAGTTTGAGTAGTGAGGCTTAAAACATTCACTGTAAACGTCTTTATATCTATTTAGTTTTCAATGCCTTCTTTGACAAACTGACACATCCTAAGACTTTTAGCAATATAAAAAAAACATTAACAAACACATACAGAAACACCCTATTGATGCCAAAGGCAGTGGGACCTCCTTCTATAACATCCCCCCCAGAAATCCATACACAGATGCACACAGGCACTTATGAGCCAACTTTAATGTGACTGTATGCCAAAACTATTGGAGTGCAGCTGAGGAGTGTCTTTGCACTGTGCTGCACTCTGTGCAGTAAGCTGCACAAATAAAGCAACATTCCCTTCTAACCCTCATTTATCACAGACCTGTGAGTCTCCTTCGCCTCGAGAGGAGAGAAAACCGAAGAATTAAAACTCTAACAGCTACGAGAGGTGCACTCATTCTTGCCCATCATTGGAAGTTGCAGAAGTATTGCTTCCACTTCTCTCGACTTTGGAAAGGTTAGCAGGCAAATAAATGGAGCCCATAGCGGTGCTGAGAGATGACAGAGGGCGGAGGAACACCACAGAGGTAAACTTAAAACTGGTTCCCCCTTTAAAGCTTTTTGAGCAGAAGAATGTTATTAAAATACTCTTTGTTTCCAGTATTTCTTGTGATATTTTAAAGTCGTCTGAATAAGTTATTCTCAGAGTTTTAAAAGGACTCTTTCAATTTTTTTGGGAATGTAGCTTAATTACACTTTTTTCACAGTCCATCTACATCTACCTAACTAGGATTCCTTTTTTGGTGTATGTGTGAAAAATATGAGGACAGTAGACAGGGGTTAGACTAAATACTTGTTAATTCATAAACATCTATCTAACCTTTAATACCTGAAGCCCTTTGCTTGATCACTTACATTATACCAAGCTTTCAGGTATTTTGAAAACACCCTATTTCACCTTATTACTAAATATCCCATCGTTTTCTTTTGAATTTGCCTTGGAATCAGCAAGAGATAAACACAGATTGTGCGTCCTATAGCAAGAAAGTTCCCTCATATCTAATAAAATTTAGTTTTTCTATATTTCTAAGTGTATCTTAAAAACAAAAATGACATTTAAAAGATGTTCAGAAAGTCTAAATAAAAACATCTTATGAGATATATTTGTTCTGTTCTGATGCTGCACTCTGGATTCAATGCAGGAGATGGGAAACAAAAGGATCCTAACTAAATTAAGATCTCTGTGGAATAATGTCTCCCACCCCATGCATGCAGCTATTGCAGAACTGGAGAGCTCCTTCAGTTGCAGGACCTTAAATGCACCAGGGAGCGTTTTCACAGATCCTTCCTCCCAGCAGCTGTAAGACTCTATAACTACCACTATTCCCAACAACCTCAATAAGTTCTTACATTTATGCTGATTTTGCACTGTTAGTCAGTTAAAAAATATACTGCTTTCATTTTGCACATATCTGATGTTGCTGCTATTTTTAAATACCCATTACTGCAAAAATGTCAGTAGATCCATTTCGGTTATTTATCAATTCACTATCATGTTATTCTTATACCCTTTTCTAAGGTCCACATTTGTGTGACCATTTCCTATAATTTTTTTGCTGCTGTAAACACCAGAATTTACCCATTGTGGGACAATAAAGGGAATGTCTATTCTATTCTGTTCTATATATTTTAAACTGCTGAGAAGCAATTGCTAAGGAAATAAAAACTCAAGCAGTTGCAGATAACATGGATCCCTGAACATAAAAGTTATTGCTAATGTTACAAAAACCCACAGGTTCACACAATGGTCAGTGGTCACAACAATGGACAGCTAGTCAAAGGAGGTTTTATTTTAAGTGTGTGGATGAAAACCAGTTCATTGGTCATTAGGATGATGTGCCCTACACTGACATCTACTGGAAATCTAGTGCAAGTGCACAATAAACTTCTAACCCACCTGAGCCACATTCAGCTAGTACCACCATACACTGATTAAATTAATTTTTTCATGAGTAGGAAATTGAAATTAATTATCTGTCTATTAAAGTGCCCAACATACAACACTGCTTAGTTTTACCTACTTTTTAACAAATACAGTGAGATTCTGGAAAAGAATATTTAACAGAAGTAAATTAAAGTACAATAGGGAAATACAGAATATGAGAATATTTTAAGAAAGGTATCTGACAGGTGTGGGCAGTTGTTTTTTATACATGATGGTAAATACAGCAGATTGCTCCATCACGTTTGGAAAGCATTGCTTGGCCAATATTTTTTTTCAATCAGGTCAATGTTACTTAACAGAAATGTGGAAAAAGAGAAAAATGTTCTAGAACTTTGAGAAATGTTTTACTTTAAAAGGTAGGTTTTAAAATGTCTTATATACTTTCATTAATTGTTTGTGGTATTGGTCTCAATATAGGGTTTACATTCTGTATGGATCTTTACCTTTTTCAGGTCACCATCCCTGCAAACGTTATTGTGCTGCACTCGTTTCAGAATATAAGGTTATTTCATAAAACTTAATTCATTTAGTTTAGTATTAATATTGTCAATTCTTTAACATGTACTAGACGTTAATGTGGCAAACCCTCCCCAGGAATGCACGAATGGAGGGTTGGTGCTTAGCATTAGTGTTTACTGGCTGGTTTGGGGTGCAGCCTATGTAAATCTAACGCCCTGGTTGCAGACACCGCACTCAATGCACCTTTACAGCTTACTTGCAAATAAAAATATTTTTAAGTTTGTATTTGTTCTTTGTGTGTTTACTCCTTAATTTGATATATTTGGCTGTCTTCTGTCAACATGTGAAATGTAAGCTAGATTCCTTGTTTCTGCATAGGAACCTGGCCAATAAAGATGATTCTGACTGAGCGTTCCACTTGATGCACAAGACATTCAATGTTCATCTATATTTTGCTCTTTTTCAGGCTGCTGATGCTCAGAGTTTGCATCACAAACTGGAGAGGTGCAGAGTTGACCCCGACCATTTGCTTGGGATTGTGGGTATTGTAGGCACCGTTCTCAACCTGCTGGTGGTGGTGCTGGTGTATATCTACACCCCTATTTAAATATTGCAATGAGGGGTTTTGATACAGTAAATATATTGCTGGCTTGAGGTGCACTCCCTTAAAGTCAACAATTATTTGTTTTGTAACTGACCTTTAAAGACATGTTATTGTGACTGGTCTTTTTGATATACTGAATCAGCAGTTTGTAACACATGTACCTCTAATTTTGATAACTCTGCATCAATTCAAAAGTGCAGGTTATGACATTATGCAGCAGGGATGTCTAGTAATGTATGGTATATGCTTTGTAACCGCATTGTTTGATAAAACATTTTTAATCTATCTTGTTGTATGTTTCTGGCACATTCACTGTAGTTTTGTACAATGACGTTGCATTTTATGTGGTAAATAAAATTCTCTTTCGTCTGTTTTTTTCCTTTTTGATTTTACAAAGCTATCTTATATAAAAGTCTCTTCTCAAAACCAATAAAAAGAAACAACCTAAAAAAAAAAAAACAATAAATTCAACACCTAAACACCAACCACAGACTAAAATTTGATCTAAATATAAACTAGATTTTGAACAGTTTTTAAATATACATTTTATTTAAAAAAAAAGTTGAATTTGTTTTTACACATTAAACTTATGATACATATAAACAAATGGTATAATTTAAATACAACACATAAAGCATTTATCCCAGTGCATTGTTAAACAAAAGAGGGAAAAAATCCCTGCAATATAATTGTTTTGTTAGTTACAATTAAATAAAAAAAAAAAAGAAACACCATCACAGTGTCATAGAATATGTGGCCACTTTTGAATATATATTTTATTTCTATGCATAGGGAAAATTTGCTTCCATTTCAATAATTCAGTATGCCGTTTAAAATTAATAAATGCATACATATGATACTGTTAACTACTTCAGTCAGTTTTAACTTATCAATTAGGTTGCTAGGGAAGTTAAATGATCAGGATTTTTTACGTTAATATCAGGTAATATTTGACAGCTGGTGATGATGTCGATTTTCTCAGAAACAGCCTTCAGATCGTCCAGGATTAGCCTGATGCTGTGGGAGGCATTGATGATGGCGCTCTGCGATGTATTCAGCTGAGATGTTACACTGTGGACCTAATGCACAAACACAAAGAATTAAATAATTCACACTAAGAAGATATTTTTTTTACTTTACTGATTTTATCCAAATAAAGATAAAAGTTAGTTTGACTGCAGCAAGATAATTTTAACTACATTTTACTGCCCTCCCTTTCAAGCATACATCAGTTTGCATTTAAACTGATTTTAAGGTTAGGGTGATAGTAAAGCCTTCCAACCTCAAAGACTTAAACTTGTTGCATACTCTACAAGAACCAGGAGATGTGCTCTTGATTTTGAGGTGGCAGGAACAAGAAACAACTTTATGTCTCTGAATATTCATACTTAGCAAGAAGCTCGGCTACCAAACAAAGTTCCCTCCCCTTCAACATACATCACATCCATAAAAGAAAACACTGCAGACATACAGTGGCAGAGGAGATATTTTTCAGATTAATAAGGAGAAGGGGAGATCAAAAGCTTTATATTACTTAGAAGAGGTATCATACAAATGTTTATATTTGACCATCCTCTAACTATTCATTACATAATATATCACTATAAAGATTAGAGGGGTATTAATGACACAAACTAAGATGGGGTAAATCATCTGAGCTTATCTTATTCAACGTAAATCCAAACCAATTGCACCACTCTTCTCAGACACACTGAGGAAGAAAGATCTTCCCAGGCGTTGTACCAAGAACAAATATCGAGGTGCAGCCCTCCCATTACAGAACTGCAAATAAAAAATGATGTCATTCTGCTCTTGCTGCTTTAAGAGTGAGAAAAAACAAAACAAAAAGTTTGTTACAATACTCCACAAGAAGAAGTATTGTAACAAGCTTTTTGGTGGAAGAGAAGTTTTTTTTTTTTTTAAGTTAATCACTTAACAGAATTTAAAATCCTCCCAAAAAAGCTGGAGAGAGCAATTATGAGAAGGGTTTGATTGTTTTAATTCCAACAAATATTTTTCCAGTAACTACTGAGATGATAATAATTTTTTGGCATGATTGTAAAGTAACAATGGTAAACTGTTATTATTATTATTATTTTATACTGTTTGGATATCTATTGAGAGATCATTGTCATTCTTATCTGAAACAAATATTTATAGCAAAAAAGAAAAAAAAAGGATCAAATCTGCCAGGGGTAGGAATATTTTTCTCTTAAATTAGATCACTGACTTGTACAGAATATTAGAGACCCAATAAGAGAATAAGTGCTTTGGTTAAAACAACGTACCTCCTTACTGGCACTGCTGTAAACCTGCCGGACCATCTGCCCAACATCGTTATAGAGTCTGCTGTTGGACTCCTGCAGCTTCTGTTGTAGAAGGGTGTCACCTACTAACAGAATAACAAACAGACTCAGCTGGGACTGAAACTGGAAAGGTATCTGTACTTTATATTCCTTACATTTTTAAAACCAACGCTACTCGTTACTCTTGGCTTCGGTTTATTGTTTATAAATATTTATTTCACATCATGTGCGCCATCCAATGCAGATCATTGGTGCCATCCACATCTAGTGAAAACTAATGTAATTGGATGAGTCACATAACACAAACACTCATTGGTTAGCTTTTGGTCAAATTTGTGCTGACCCTAAAGGAAATGACCAGAAACTGTAAACACAAATTGTCTATGCCATGCTACAATGTCGGATTCAGAAAAAGATGTCGAAATGTCTGAAAAGTTGGACACACGCGAGACCAACAAGACCTCCCTCCTTGGCCCTATGTCAAAGAATTTTTCGATAGAGTTGGAAAATGTAGCTTTCAATTCATACAGTGTCATCTGGCTGTTTTTTTTTAAAGGCAAGGCAAGGCAAATTCAGTACAAAGACAATGCAAAGTGCTTTACATGATTAAAATATAGGAGAATAAAACAGAATCAAAGCAGGTGGAAAAAAAAAGGTTAAAGGTTACTTTATACTTTAAGTAGTTTTTGGAGCACATACTTTTTCACTTTTATTAGAGTAAAGAGGTCAAGTTTCAGCTTTTACCGGAGTTTTTTTAAACTGCAGTATCTATACTTCTACTTAAGTAACAAATGTGTGTATTTTTGACACCACTGGTTATATCAAACTGGTTCTATAGTCACTCTATAACATATGGAGTAATATAACAAAAATAATTTCACCCTGGGATTATTATAGTATTTCTGATTCTGATTCCTGGTTGATGGGACAGGGGTTGTGAAAGAAACGGTGCCCAGCTTGAAAGAGCTCCTGTGTGTCGATGAATGTGTGCATTGATGACTGAAAGACATCTTCTGCCTCCATTTATCTGTTTACTTCAGTGTGTTGAATTCATGTTAATGTGTATTTAAATATATATATGGGCTGCTCAGTAGGGCAGTGGGTAGCACTGCTGCCTTGCAGCAAGAAGGTTCTGGGTTTGATTCCCGGCCCGGGGTCTTTCTGCATGTTCTCCCTGAGCATGCGTGGGTTCTCTCCGGGTACTCCGGCTTCCTCCCACAGTCCAAATACATGACTGTTAGGTTAATTGGCTTCTCTAAATTCACCTGTCCATATATATAAAAAGTCTAATCAAACAAAACTATGCAGTACCTCCATGAACCCCCGGTAAAAGACCTCTATCAGGCTAGAAGTGTATTTTATTCCTATCAGATTCAGTGGAAGAAACTTTGTAGATTGATCTCTACTGTACAACCAATGAAAATATAGTTATGTCTTTAAATGTTGGCTGACAATCTCATACTAAACATTGGAGTTGCAGATGCACTAAGAGGGTACAGCGATTAAAAGCTGCTTAATGTGGTCAGTGTCCTCACCATGGGGCTTGTGTGAAGGGCTCGGCCTGTCTTCCACTATGGACTGAACATCAGGGTTGTCTCTGACCACAATGAGCGGAGGCAGCTCTCTCCTGAGTACCTGAGCGCTCTCCTGAGCCATGATGGAGGCTCTAACCGTCTGCTGCTGATCATCCTCACTGTCCGTCTCAGAGGCTTCACCTGGAACCTAACAGGTCCAGAAACGTTTTAGAAAAATACACTCAGAGCTTAACGTTTATTTGTGTTCCCGTTCACCTCACTTCGCTAACCTTTGCTCCTCCTGCGGTAGTTTGGTGAGAAGTCAGAGAAGTGATGTAGACTTCATCATCAGAGTCTGTTTCCGATGCCTCCCCCTGCACCACTATCGGGTATCTGCTGCTGGACATGACTGGAAAACAACAAAATGACTTCGCTATAAAATGTCACTCTGCAGTGGATTAAAGCAAGCGTTTTAATGAATAAAATGTACACAGCAGAAAAAAGAGAAACAGAAAATGTCAAACCTTCTCTGGCAAAAACAAATCACATGAGCGAGGAAGTGGCTTGCTCCCAAAGATCCAATCAGATGGGGCCCTGAAGTCACGAGACCAAAACGTTCTGTAACCTGATTGGTTCTCTGTTGAGTTAAGTAGTTTGTGTATCTACGTCGGCGTACTCCGATCATACGCCTAGCTTTGAAATCTCTGGATATTTGGTATCAGGGAAGCTGTTTATTACGTATTCGTGTGTTGTAAACGCTCGACGTTTACCTTCTCGTTGGCAGCGCAAATTGTCTCACGTTGAATATTCCTAGAGATTAGTTAGAGTACATTTAACGCCGCCTACATTACACTACACTATTTCCCCGGGGTGCGCTGGCGTTAGAAACGAGTGAAACCTTACCAGCAGAAGGAAGCTAGAAGTGTACGGCAGACAGGTATTATTTAGCCGAAATTCTTTTTAGGGAGTTTTTTTATGGTTAATTTCTTTAAGTGCTAGTATTATTGTGTGTTTTTCTTCTACTTTGTCTAATAGCTCAGTGTGTTATGCTAAGAACCATTCAATTACTGGTTTCTCACCTTATCTTGCTAGCTAATGCTAAACAGGAACAGAATTTTTATTATTACAGCTGAGTTTTGTTTGTTTGTTCGTGTGTTTGTGTTTATCCTAATTAAATTTATACGTTCATTTAAATGTTATTTACAGAATGGCAGACGAGTCCTTGTTTGAATTCCTCCATATGGAGATTGTTTCTCACATTTTCAACGAGCAGCAGTCAAGTAAAGGAGAGATGGACAACAAGGTTTGTTTATAATAAGCTTAAATGACTCATTTTACACTTAAAACTGAATTCTATAAATCACATTATGGTTTCTGATTCACATAAAACTCTTTTACATACGGTGGACAACAGTTTATGCAGTGACAAATACCATTTATGATTGTTCATCTACATAACTTAATATTCTATATGATATATGAATGAACTACTTTGTGTTCACAGAGTTTGGAAAGTTTTGGGGTAAATGCTGTGACCTTACAGCTCGCACACTTCTGTTTTTGACAGATCATTTTAAGAACTTTATTTATTCCAGTTGGGCTTTTAATATATTTAGCATTTCCATTTTTTCTAAAGCGTTATCATTGTTACTAAAACTGGCAGAACACCCAATTAGTTCAATGGAAGTCTTAACATTTGTGCAGCAATCTTTGTCGATCACTCCCAACATGCTCACTTATTGCCCCTTTAAAAAAAAAATTATAATAATTAGACGTGCAGTTTAGGGCTGGGCAATTATTTGCATTTGCAATATGATTGCAATTTAAAAAAACACAATTTTCAAATCAATTTTTGTCATTTTAGATTTAAAAAGAGTAAATGGCTAAAGGTATGCTGGCACAATTATATGCTTAAAGTGGGTATGCAGCCACACAGAAAGGAAGAGAGAGTTGCAGCTGGCATGCATAGGCATGCATGCAAGTAGAATTGATCACTTCTTCACAAAAGGTTACAGTAAAGTCCTGCAACAAAGGACCCTGGACAAGCAATCTTTCCAGGTCATGAAAAAACTGAAGCACTGTAGTGAAACATTTACATGATTCTGATTAATGCAAAGGAAAATCAAAATAAAATCACAACTGCAATATTGATTTAAAATAATCATAATTTTTTTTTTTTTTTGCCAAAATCATTCAGCCTAGTGTAGCTTAGCTCCTCTTATTAGGAATCTTCGTAGACCAGTCCTTTTTATTTATATTTATCTGTCAACAATGTTAAGGAAGCTCTGCAGTGTTGACAAAACTGGAGATGGTCCTTAATAGGGATGGAAGATATATTTGTCATACTGTGAAACATTGGTGTCAGTCTGATAAATAAAAGTGGGCTAACAGTGCTTATTTTCAATAAGTTAGTGGATTTATTTCAGGAGGAGGAGGGGTGCAGTTTAGTCATGTGACAGTGATTTAGCGAAAGATTGGGGTAAAGTTGGCAGTCTGAGTTTTTTATAGTGTCAAAAGGGTAGGGATGCATATAGTATACAATATTAGTACATGTCGGGTATAAGTCATAACAGAAATTTTATCAGAAATTTGTATTGGCCCAAATTTTCATATCATTGCATCCCATGTTTAAATGATTCTTGTATTTATGTATTTTTTTGCACCCAAGGACAGAGCAGCGTGTATTTCTCTCTTGGAAGCCATGGGCTTCAGGGTGGGACAAGGCCTCATCGAGAGGTAGGTTATGATTATAATTCAGTATCTTTAATATTGGAAGGATATCCAACTGTTGATCTCACTCCAAATATATTTATTTTGATGTTTGTTTGCAGGCTGACACGGGACACCCCCAGCTTTAAAGATGAGTTGGATATAATGAAGTTTATTTGTAAGGACTTCTGGACTAAGGTGTTCAGGAGACAGGTGGACAACCTACGAACAAACCATCAGGTAACATTTTAGGAACACTTATCAGCATATGGAGGAGTACATTTAATTATATAACCATACCACAAATGTTTCAAAGAGGAAGCCACCAGACTTTCCTGGTATTACTGTTAGAGAATACCTGCGTAGAGTTTTCAGGCCCAGTCTAAAGCTTGGTTTATACTCAGAAACCAGGTCGTCTGCGTGTGTGTCGCAGTGAATGCAAATGTGCCTCCGCCCCCTTCGCAGACATTTTGATGCACCTCTCCAAAATTGTAGGTGACAGCAGACAGGAGGCCTCTGATGGGTCAAATCTACATCCGCTCTACACTATGCATATTTCCTGTTTTGGTACCTTACTGGCTTGTTTTGTTTGTATGACCGCCATTTTGGAAAGTGACTCTTAAAGATGGACCAGTTAGAAGAGAGAATACTAGCAAATGAAGTTCACTTTTATTTACTTGTTGGTACATTCATAATATCTTTTGAACTGGACTGCTGCAGTAGAATACACAATTAAACAACAGACTCACACTTTAAGGCCAAAACACAGTGCTTATGTCTGGCTACAACCTGCAAAAACATTTAGGCTAGAAGTAGTAAACCAGACTCATTAGAAACCGAAAGGTCTGTCTGTCTGTAAGGAACACTTCCTGCAAAGATAAGTGGGATAACATTTTTTTGTACATCTGAAGTCATACGATGGCTAAATACACCATGATATGTTTGCATTTGGACCAATGGTTTCATCCTTTGAGTTTGTATTTTCCCCAAATCAGATGCTTTTTACTTTGCCACTATTTTCAGCTTCCTGACTAAATTGAATTTGTGTGTAGATCTGTTTTACTGTCTTTGGGACAGTAAAGGATCCAGTCATAAAGAATCATTGGTGATCTGCACGGCCGCTTATTAGCTGAATCCTGCAGTCATAATCATATATCACCCTTTTATTTATTTATTTTTTTTCTGTTTGGAAGCCAAATCAGATCTGTTGTAGCTCTGCCTAGTTCTACTGACTGGTATAAAGAAATAAAAAGGGATTGTTAGACAAAGCCAAGAGAAATCCTTTCAGTTTTCTTAACCCCGGTCCTCGGGCGTACTGTCCTTTAAGTTCTAGATGTGTTTTAACCCGGGCACACCTGGTTCAAATGATTGAATTACCATCTCGGCAGCTTCAAAAGCTGCAGTAGCCCTGTTGATCACCCTTTCATTCCAGTCAGGTGTGTGGAGGAAGGCGTAGTGGACACAAGACCAAAATATCACAAACCAGATATCAGTAACACTCTCTGTAAAGGTTGCTACTTTACAGGGGGACAAAACCTCAACAGGAAAAAGGCACCAACTCTAGAAATGTGTATAATCTAAAAATGACACCAGCAAACATTATAGTCTGGAATTAAATGTGGCACAATCTAAACGTATATTTTTCTCCACAGGGGACTTATGTCTTACAGGATAACAAGTTTGCCTTACTGACGCAGTTTTCCAGCGGGAAACAGTATCTGGATCAGGCTCCTAAGGTACAGTATTGTCTCATTTATGCACTGATAATTGTATTAGGTCTGAACTAAGCTGTTGAATAAAATGTTTCTAAATACAGTCAAAGAAATCAAATTTTGTTTTAATAAAGCTGATTTGTCTTTTCTGTCTCAGTATCTTGCTTTTTCCTGTGGTGTGGTGAGAGGAGCTCTGTCCAACCTCGGTCTGGAGAGCGTGGTGACAGCTGAGGTCTCGATCATGCCGTCCTGTAAGTGCAAGGGATTTATTTATTTCCCTATAAGAAGGACTGAGGTGTAAAATATCAACAGGTTACAAAAAAATCCGGGGCCTAACTTTTTGAACAAAGTTTTTGATTTAGTTAGAAATTGATTTAGAAGACACAGTCTGTCCCTGAAGAGAATGCAGATGCTGAGATGCTAGCTAGAATGTATGGTCAGAAGAAAACCTCAAGGTCAGCAGAATCAGATTTAGCTCTGAGATAAATCAGTAGCCGCCTTGAAATATTTTCAAAAAGCCATTAACAGATCATTGCCAAACAAAGCAATCTTAGAGGAGAAAACCTTCAAAACCAGAATACATGTGACCGATTGGGATGAGCCCCTACTGTTTTGTTTCTCACTGGGAAAAATACTTGGTTTATATTGGGTTTGGTAAATGTCATTAAGACCAGAAAGCTGACTATTTTTTGTACTTTACTTTGTATGATTCTCTTTTTCTCCCTTGTTTTTTTCCAGGTAAGTTTCAGGTGGTCATCCAGAAGCTGTGACCCAGTTATATTGATCAGCCTGCCACACATAAACGCTGCCACAGATGGGACTGCATTAAATGTAGTGGAGACATGACAATAAAGCATCACCATCGGATGAACCTGGGTTACTAAGCTTCTGCAAGCATCCTGTATGGATTGAAATGGGCCAGAGATGACGAACTAGGCTTCTTGTTTGTGCAGATTTCTCTTCATTTGTAGTTGTTTAGATTGTGTCGTATTTAAACAGTGTAAGACATAAAGCCCTGCGTAAACTCACTTGTCTTTGTTTTGGAAACATTTATTCAATGTAAGCATCTAAGTAATTTTATCTAAACATATGATCAATGTTTTTTATAAGGTGTTATTGAAGTCTTGAATGCTTGGTGTAATACCAGACTCATCAGAGCAGGTTATTTAAACAGAGTTGGAAAAAGTCTTGGGAATCTGGGAATAAAACTGTTGTACTTAAATCTTAAGTCATCTGCACCAGATTTAGCTAAGACACAAACCTAAAATAAAGCCATTTTTATAAATGTGTTGTAAGAAATTCTTGCGAAACAGTGAAGTTTTCTGCTCCTTGACTCAGAATGAAAGCAAACCTGATGCTAGTTTGGGACACCACTTCTGTTTCATATAAACCTTCAGCAATAAATTGTTGCTGGTTGCAGCAATCATGAACAGGGTTTACTGAAAAACTCAGAATTGACTTTCAATTTCTGTTTTCATATTTTTTTTTTTTGTTGTTGCTTTCTTCCCTCATATTGCCTTCGACCACTTAAAAAAAAAAAAATCTCAAAGATGAATCTGATCATTGCTGATCCCCTGGATTGATTTACAATATACTTTTTTTTTTTTCATATGCTTTTTGAGTGGTGTTGCATTTAATAACTGTTGTTTCTTTGTAGAAGTGTAATTCCTGTTTTGTTTTTTTTGTGAAATAATGAGACACCCCATTTAAAATATTAGCCATGATGGGCAGAGGAACTTAAAATAAGGAAAGATACTTTTCTAATTTGGAGGCAGTTACCTCTTCAAACCACCAGAGGGACACATGAAGCCATTATTACATTTAGGAGGTATATGTTCCTATGTCTTTTTTTCCATTAACACAAAGTTTTTGTTCTTCATGTTTTTTTTTTTTGGAGACAACTGGTGATAATCAGAAACATTCAACAAGGGAAATTCTGCTAATAGCAGAAGAAACAACACAAAAACATTTTTAATAGTAAGCAATAATGTATTGATTATATTTTATATCTCAATCACAATAATTCATCTCCCGGGAGAGTTGGCCTGAATTATGCTGTCATTTAAAATAATATATTAGATGTTTTTTTTTTTTACTCATTATTTTCAAACATTGTTTAATCATTAATTAAAACTGTACTTGCTAGCCTTAGTTACTCAGAATTTGCCACAATATAGCAGCCCTGGTCTTATGTCTACTTCAAATAATTAAGATAAACCTCTGGTGTTATATTTTGCACCCCTAATGATATTTAAAAATACCTATTTTCCATTGTTGGGCCATGTAAACTGCCCAACAATGGAAAAATTATCTACCGTACAAATAAGTAAAAACTGTCTTAAATTAATTGTATTTACCCTTAATTTGAGTAGGTAAATAAGATAATTTGCCATTGAAATGATTATTTTTACTCTTAAAATAAGATTATTAGATAATATGCACCTAAAATAAGACAATACAATGTTTTTTACTTATTTTAAATATGAATTGTCTTGTTCCATTGGCAGTGTTTCACTTTCCCCCTCAATTCATGAAAAAAGCACTTATTTTAAGAAAAATTACTTATTTATATTTAAATATTTTGCAGTAATTGGGACTTTTAATATTACAGCCAATTTCTTTAAATATTTAGTATTCTTATGATATATTGTTCTATTTCCAAAAGTGTAGCGTCGGAATCATGACCTTCATAGTATCTTTTAAAGCGGCGAAATAGGCTGTTCCAGGTTTAAAAAAAATAAAGACTCCACAGCAACAATCAACATCTAAAATTGAGCCCCTCAGGAAACAAAAAAAAAAGAAAACACCCAGTGGACCCTCTGTGGATCCACATGCCATGCAGACCTCCAGATACATTTTAAAAAACCCAATTTAGAAGCATGTCATGTGAGCTATATATTAGTCATGTGAGCAATGCAAAGGTTTTTTTTTTTTAAAGCAATTATTTGGAATGAATTTGTGACATTTTTTCTTGTGGATTATGAGGATGGTATAGCTCGTCTACATCTGTTATCACTCCCAAATGCTGCTACTAAACTACAAGCTCTCGGTCTGTTAATCCAGTTAGAACTTCCTAAAAGCAAAACAGCCACTATTAGCTCAAGCAATTATTGAAAATCCCTAAATACACGTCTCTGCATAATGTTAAACAGGCATTGGAAACTTTTATCAGAATCAGAATTACTTTATAAATCAGAAATTTTTTATTCAACAATATGAAGGTTAAGGAAATAAACTAGGAAGCTCAGACATCTGCACAGTTAAACTCTCTTTTTCTGTCCGTTGCAACTCATTAAACAACCCAAATCCGCTCAAGAGGAGGAAAATAATCAGGTAGAGGGATTAGAGGAAGAATGAGAGGGAGGGGGGGTAGAGTTTTAGAAAGTTGGTGGAGGAGGAGATTAGAGAAGTGGGCAAAAGAGAAAATTAAATGGGAAAGAATGGAGAGCCTGAAAAGGAGGCGGTAGAATGAAGGGAAGAGACTTTGATTGGAGGTTTGTGGAAGCACAGGGTAAGGAGGAAGCAGAAAAGGGTGGCAGAGATGTAATAGGGGGGTGGGGGGGTCCTTTCACCTGCTAATAAATTCCTCTGCTGAGAAGTAAGGTTATATAGAGACCGATTCTTTCAGTGAAACTGATGGACAACGGTTACAGTTCAGCAGGGCTATTTTCCTCTCCTTTTGTACATGTCTTTGACCCCCACCCGAATGCAATCTCAGTGGAGCAGGAACAGGGGGGGGGGGTTGTTTGACTCGAGGTGGGGGCTCTGGAGCTGCTCTCAAAACTGCTCCTGTTTCTGTGACAAAACAGATTTCTAAAGACATGATTGGATAAATCTAAGGAATACTGTTAAACTGTAAAAGCTCAGTTTTATTCCAAACAGATTGTATCTAACAGTGTCTTTAAAATGTTGGGTTTAGTTGAATGCATTAATGAGAAAATCATGTCATTTACATCGTTTGCAGCCTCTGTATTGAGGAGAGGATTCTCCTCAATTGTTCTAACTTCCTTAAATCTCGTTTGGGAATTCGATGGAATAATAACGTTAGGAGGTGTCATATAGGGAATTATGAAATGTTTTCCACTAAATAGGCTTTTTTATGATCGCTTCTGAGTCATTTTTTCAAGGAGTAAAAATGTAACTTTAACTTGTCCAATTTGACTAAAAAAATGGAAACTACTGCGAAATGACAACCTTATAAAGTATTTTTTTACATTTCTCCACAAAATTTGGTGGTTTGTATCCTATGTATCGAATCTGTCAATAAAGTCAACAAGAAACTGACTATTTTTTCTTTTGCAAGGCAATGGCCAATATTTAATGATGATGTAGGATGCTGACAACCCTCTAAAGAAGTCTGAGTGCTAAATATGAAAGAGAAGCTCGTTTGTCTAAAGTATGGCTTTAAAGGCGTGCAGACATATGCAACAAGATTATTGCAGCCTTTTTTTCTCACAGCTTTTATATTTTACAATATTGCAATGACTGATCACCACATCTGATAATCTGCAATCAACTGCAAAACTGTTAGGACAAAAGAATAATTTAAAAGTGCAAGATGTGTTGATATGTGAGAACAGTAACACACCCAACTTGGTTTATTTGCTTTCATTTCCTTTAATTAGTTGGGGTTAGCTTAAATAACTCTTTAGAAAAAACCCTCTAGATGTGATTGACTGAGTTACTAAAATGTATTGCTATTATTACTATACAGCTCCACAAACTGTTGCAGTTTCCTACTCTCAAGCACTTTTCACCCCCCACCTCTTAATTCATTCAGCTTCTTGCACTCATGCATGGCGGGATACTCAGTCTTCTAGACAAAACCTCGTCTCCACGGCCCATATGTTGACCAGTGGTGGACCTGAATGCAGCCATCTGCCTGCCTTCCCTATGTCCTGCAGCGCAGGAGTGTGGGATAATAATCTCTCTGGGAAACAATGACACATACCCATACAGGCCTTCACATGCCTCTAACGCTGCACAGAAAATGAGTCAGTTCCAGAACAGCCCCCATCTTAAGATGTAGGGACAAGATGATAAAACTAAGTGCGTTCATAAGGAAAATATTCCGATTTCTTTGGTCAAAAACAAGACCAGCAACTTAGTTTAACTGAAAAAAAATGTTAACGTCTTAATATATTTTTCTAAGACAGTGATGCATTAAAAAACCTGATATATTAGCCATAAAAACTTAAAGGATAAACTACATTACACCCAAGCCTGCTAATCTGTAAAGGTAAAAGGCAGCGTAGCTCATAGCTTGTTTTTTCTTTACAGGAATTAAGATTAAGAGTTGCAGCTTCAGGCTAAAATTTACTAAAAGCTCCACCAGAATGGCTTAAATCGAAGCATATTACTGTGTTAGAATGGCCAACATGAAGCTGCAGTGGAAGTGTTTCAAAAGAGACCAATACAAATTGTCGCCACAATTATGTTCTGCGCAAAACATTTTTTTCTGCTTCCTCTTCACGGGTATGTGCAACTTTGTTAGATTATCCTAGTATTTCAAATAAATACACTAAAACTCCATCATGGAATGTATTGTAGATAAGCACTTCAAGCCATGGTGACTAAAAGCCTGGCTGTGAAAACAATGACAGAATCTAATGTGGAAAAAATCTGGAGATTTAATTCAAAATGTTAATTTAGCAGTGATGCATGGTTGGTTATCAAATTTAGATCATTACAAGCCTTGCAGCACCAGGCGTGTAAAACATTGTTCCTTGAGTTTTAGCATCAGTTAACTTGAAGGAATTAACCATAGATGGAGGAACCTTCCTCCCCACAAACAAGCTCATCCTCTACTGATCATTTTAAACCCGATTGTTTTTTTTTATTTCAGCAATTTTCCAAAATGCAAAAAACAAAATAGTGATTCTGCAATATTTCCATATACACACACAATGCTTTACAAGCAAATAGGTGCATATAAAAAATTAGAAAGGCTTATTATTTAGGCTAATTGAAATATAAAAGTATCTGCTAATATAAAAGATGATCAATCAACAACCCTGTTGTATAACTTGACACCTTTAGATTAGATGCTTGGAAACCTGTGACAGTGAAACTGCTACAAAAACATTTCTTTCACGCAGAAAAAAATGCTAAACTTCAAAAACAGACATCAGATGTGATGCCAGTGTTAGAATAATTTTTGTGTTTATACTCCAACCTAACCCACTGAGTCACAGGGTGGGTAGTCAATGCAAACCAGATGTGACAGTTCACACATATCCTGCTTCCTTCCTGCTCGCTGCACCTCAAAACCTGTGAATGGCTGCTGCTGCATACCGCCTACATCAAAGCCAACACGTGTAAAGGAAGAGAAAACCGTGCAAGATTAAGCAGATGGAAATCATATATTTGTCATTACCTAAAAGGCTGGTTAAATAAGGAAAAGAAGCAAAACTTTTTTAAAAAGGAGAAAAAAAAAAAACTTTATTTTCAGTACAAAAAGGTAGAAGAAACCCAAATATATTAAACTCGGTACAAGCATCAACTGAGAAGTCCTCTATAAATACGTTAAAATAAATTAAAGAAATTAATTTACTAAAGATGAACGCCTTCATCTTTAACAGGTCTGAAACTCATCGACAAAAAAGGGGGATTCTTAAATAGAGAAGGAACATCACGACACCCGTTCGTCTAACCAGACCGTCAACACACAAAAAACAGCTGAGTAAGGTCTCTAAAACACTAACGCATGTACCCTAAACCTCTACAGTATGCTGGATTCATTTCAGTAAGGCAACAGACGCTTTTATTGGATCTTGTCTGGAGAACAGTAAACAGCCAAGAAGTAATACTGGATGATGAAGCAAAATCAACAATGTTATAGCGGAAAAAACAAAAACAAAAAAAACAACAAAGGTTTAATGCCAGTAATCCAAGCAAAAAAAAAAAAAAAAAACATTTGAAAAGCTTAAACAACTGTGTGTTAGATACACCATAGTTTGGGAGTCTGAACTAGAAAAACAGGTGATCTTTGGCTTTGTCTTGTACTACAAACCTTTCATACAACATGAAGTCAACGAACAACTTGGCTGATCACACCGATCACATTTGTTGGCAGTGTTGCCTTCAAGGCACATATAGACAATTTAGATAAAGAATAAAAGCCTATCCGTCAATATAAAACAACCATTGCGACATATTTTCACATACTGCCACATTAATCTCAACAGGAATCTCTAAAGTGTTTTAAATCTGCCATTTAGTCCTCATTTCCTTTAATGCCGTTGGAGGTGCAAATGATACCTTAGGTCAAAAATATTTCCCTTAGCTTATAGAGACCAGCAGCATCTTAGGGAACAGAGAGCTGGCTGAACACTGCCAAGCGTTTTCCATTACCGTCTTTACTACCCCCACAGGATTCAAAGCCGCTGAGAGAGCTTGCAGAGCTGCCTCCATCTTGGTCCTGGTCTGAAAGTGAGGTGTAGGACAGGGAGCGGGTGCCCAACGACCCCAGGAAGACATCGGTGGCACCGGGGCTCTGACGGAGGGAGGGTGAGCTGGTGGGAGACAGTCCGCTGGGCGAGTAGCCCGAGTCGGGTGAGGGCAGGAAAGGGGAGCGTAGGTCGGCCTGCCCGACCTGGGCTGCAGAGGGCTCACGCATTGGAGCGCCGGATGCCTCAAAAGCAGAGCCCAACTCCAAAAAGGCACTGGAGAGGAGGTCGGTGATGTCGGCGCAGGACGTAGGCGAGCCAGATGAGCTGCATGTAAAAGAGCCTGCAGCAGAAGGTGGAGTGGCGTCGGTCAGAACAGACTGGAGGACGTACTGAGGAGATGAAGGAAATCCAGCAAAGCTGAAACTCTGCCTGACAAGGGGAGGCCTGTTTGGGCGCAAAGTAGCGGAGGAGGAACCTGCTGGCTGGTGAGGAATGTTGAGGGAGGAGGAGACGGATAAGGAGGAACGAGAGAAGGTGGGCTTCTTCTCCTCCTCACTGTTGTGGATAAAGTGACAGCGGATCCCGTAGGGGCAGAAGCCAATAGAGTGAAAGGTGCGGCATGGCTCGGTCTTGTACTTTGGATGTCTGTTAAGATCACGCAGCTCTTCTGGGCCGTGGGCAAACTGGCATCTCCCGCCATACTTGCACTGGCCGTTCTCTGTGAAAGATCTACAGAGTTCGGTTTTGTAGCGTGACGAAGAGCCCGATGAAGAGGAGGCGGCAGCTTGTAAAGGAGTGGGACTAAACTCACTTTTGGACGTATGGAGTTCAGTAGAGGACCAGTTTAGACTAGCTTCTGGCATGCTCCTGGTTTCCACCAGGCTGACTGAACGCTGGGAGAGAAAACCAAACTTTCCCCACTGGTTGGAGCTAGCAGCAGGCTGGGAGGGGACAGGGCTATCTGAGGGCTGCCCCCATAGGCTGGAGGTCGGAAATGGGCCTTCTGAAAAATCTGGAGGGAGACTGGACACAGAAAACGAGGCGCTTCTGCAGAGCTCGCCGACATAACCTGGAGAACTCTTGGCCATATTCAGAGGGAGGGCGGGGTGGTTCTGCTCTCCAAGGTCAAGGCTGAGTAAATGCTGTAAATAGAAAATAAAAAAGGTTTTAAAATATGAAACAGTACTTTATTTCACATTTTTCACGGCAGGATTTCATTGCTTCATGACCATAAAAGCTTGCTGTAAAGCCTCTATTGTGGCAATATTGCCCCCCCTAATCTATAAATAATTAGATAGACAAAAGGTTCCTTAAAGAAGACTTTTCTGCAAAATTAAACCCGGTGAGACTAAAAGTTTTCCACTTGAGTTCTGAATAGAGCATATTGACAGACAAAAGATTTAGGTCTTAAATGCAAAATGTTTACATATTTTTTTTATAATTACTGCTCCAGGTGGGTTGCTCTGTCAGCTAAGGACACAGTTTAGAGTCTCTATACTCTAGTTAAGGATTAACTGATCAGTAGACAATTATTTCAATAATCAATCCAATTAATTGTTTCAGCCCATGTTTATAAACGCCACCTTAAAGGGATGGAGTGCAAACGAAAGCATCTTATTTAAAAACATCGCATTTAATGTAATGTGTCCAAAATCGAGTCTCTCTGCAATTTGATTGTTTTGTTCTGTTGTGATAAAATTGTATATATATATATATTTTACTGAATTTGCATTGTAATTCGTCACAATAATCCAAGTATTTTTTTGTTGCTCAGCTGCACAACCATTACATCTTTATACACAAACCATGTTGTAATACCCAAGAAGAATACCCTACATTTTAACATGCGGTGTGTCCTTTTTGGAGTGCAGTCGGCAGCATTCCCACTCTTTGCAGTTTTTAAAAAACCATGCATCCATGAAGGCAAAATCAGTATCTGTAATTTTTTTGTACATTGTTTAGCACCTTCCAGCTGTTTTGATCAGTTTCTAGTTCCTAACACTGGAAATGCAAGTTATTCATTTTTTAACGTCTTGAAAAGGAGTAAGTTTAAAAAAATTAAATGAAATGCATTACTCATAATGCCAGTACAGCCTATTAAAACACACAACAGGTGAGGCCATCAAGAGAGGTTATTTTTCTGATTTCATGCATTTACACTTTTGCATTTCTATAAATACTTTCTGATCGGATTAATTCTTACATCCTGTAAAAAAAAAAAAAAAAGAATTGGGTTGGCTTATCACATCTTAGATAAAATGTTTGAAATACATTAACTTGATATTTCCTTAGTTATTGAGATGCAACTGCAGGATAATTAGAGGGCCATCATATCATCCATCAGCTTATTCTTGGTGAACTTTGTAAAAGACACAACTATCTTGATGTTTGCTAAAAAAAAAATTCCAAAAAGTTTGCTTAAAACTGTTCCAGAGCTCAGAGCAACCCGGTTATATCAATGCCCCCATCATATCAATGTTTTCATTTTAGCTTTTTATGGACCATGTGCAGAGAGACAGTTTTTTTTCTTGTTACATGCAAATAAACACGTGAGTGAACTAGATGCTCTGATATATTAGTCAATGTGTTACTGGTGTTTTGCAGAAACTCAACCTTCGTTTATGCACAACATGTCCGTGAGGTCTGCGTAGCCAAATTATCTCATTCTGGGCTTCCATGCCGCTCCACACGCGTCCATGAGGACAGAATGTCCGCATTAAGCACCTAAGAGAATCTGCAACTTCACGGACAGCTCAGCGCAGAAAAACGTGGCAAACAAGCAGCTTCTCCTACCGGCGAGGCTTCCCAAATGCAAACATCTAAAGACACCCTGCGATTTAACCAATACACCCCACCACCATTAACAGATCATGGAAAAACTATTGCAAAGAAATAATTGTCACTCCTGGATGGCATGAAGAGGCATTGGAAAAAGTTTTAACAGTTGTGTTTTCTATTTCTGAGTATAATGGTGTTGTCAGCTTGAACACCTCCTGAAGAATAGCCTTTCAGCCTTACGGATGCTATTGTGCAACAGAGACACATGAATGCTGCTGGTAGAATTAGGAACGAAGCCTTCTGGAAAAGGACAAAAAAAAAAAAGAATGACTGAAGCTCTCCATTATAACAAGTATGAGGGTGTGTATTCTATGTATCACACAAACTACATGTGAAGGAATAACATTTTTGTTTAACTTTGTGAGGTGGGTTGCTTAAATATGGCCTCTTAACAAGGGATTGTGGGAAACTATATAGCTCCTAACAGCAGCAAGGAATATCAAGAGGTCCCTATACTAAATTAATTGGTGCACTGAAAAAAACAGCACAGTGCAGCATAAGAAACTGAATAAATAACTGTTCAAACACTTAAGCTGCATTTTTGCTATGACTCTGTTAAACTGCAACGTTTTTTTCCCTCTCTTTTCTAGCTTCAATTCAGTTCGTTAGATCTAAAAAAAAAACAAAAAAACAATTGATTCATCATGATTAATTGATTATTGAAATAATTGTCACTTTATTAATCCAATTAATCATTAACTGTAGTATAAAGACAGTAAAACACGCCTTTAGCTGACAGAGAAACACACTTAGAGCAGTAATTATAACAAAATTGTAAGAAAGATGCATCAATATTTAGCATTTCATAAAGAAATGTCTGTCAGTATGCTCTAATCAGAATTCAACCTGGTTTCATTCTGTAAATCTTCTTTAAGGAACCTTTTCTGATCTGATTATTAATCGATTAATAGAAAAAAATTATAGACAGATCAATCAATTAACAAAATAATCATTAGTTGCAGTCCTACAGTTAATAAAAAGAGTTATTTGAACCAGAAAAATCTGTCCACTATTTTTTGAGCACGTTGACATAAAGACAGCGTGATCAATCTGAGATAACTGTTCAAAATAAGGTTTTAGTGCCCAATTCTTATCACCTACACCACTGCAATATTTGATTGCATTGCACTGCAAGATTCTTGCTGAATAAATTTGGATGGAGAAAAAAAAAGCACATAAATATGAATCTATATAAATACCAAACCGCTCCTACAGCCTAAATATAAACAACAATCAAAGGAAATCCTTAAAGACAAGTATTTTGCAGAGATGCAACAAGTTGGTTTTTATCCAACAGCACATCATTTTGGGTTTAATCAGTCCTGATCAGTTACTGGGTGATAAAAAAAAACATTAAAGGAAAAGTCAATTAGAAATTGACAAGATCAAAAACTGCTGCTGCTTTTGTCTTAAAAACTAACAATATAACCACAAACTAAACTTATATGCAACAAATGAGGGCTTCTAATGGCATATAAAAATCTTTTGAGTTCAGCTTCATCAACAAAATAGATCTGATGCTCTCCAAGCAGGTTTATAAACATTAACTTTAGTATTAAGCTAAAAAAAGCAACAGTTTATAGAAATATAAAGTAGAAATAGAAGCAGGCGATGACTGTAGCCTAATACAAAACAAAAAGCAACTCAGCCTAACTTTGCAAAGTCCAATGTTCTGATTCAACTTTAGTAGAGTTGATTTATTTAGCTTAGCCTATTTCATTTAGTGTGGAAAGACAGGAAGTAGAAGCTCTGATAAGAAAATCAGTGTGAAAGTTGTAAGAAAGTTGCTCAAACAGTTTGATGCTAGCCTGATGTTATGAAGAAGTTAGACAACAAGCGCCAAATCGCTCAAAACTGAAACAAATTCACTTCAAAACTTTCAAAAAAAAAACACAGAAGTAATAAGATAAAACCTGCGCTTCAAAATTAAAAGACTACTTTATTCGTAACTCAAGGCTAGAACGTGTTAAAACAGCGCGAGAGGAGGAGTTGTGAAGTTTTGCTAGCAGCTAACAAGCTAACGTGAAGTGAGCTTTAGCGAACTAACGTCTTCCTATCTTAGCTTATCTTCCGCCTTCAGCTCTTCTTACCTTGCTCATCGTGTCCTCCAGCTCCGAGAACTGCTTGAAAGGGTGAGCTGGCATTTTCGCCGAAATATCAAGGCCTCCGGTCGGTCCAGTTTATTCGAGCCGGACTTGTGCAGTGCAATGGCATGAGAGCGAGTTTGGTGGTTCAGAAGTTTCTAGCCGCGTGAGACCACGTGTGGATTTAAACAGCGCCGTTAGGCTCCGCCCTCTGGAAGTATGCATGCAGCGCTCCGAGGCAACCATCTGCAGCCATTTATTTCATTCAGTTCAAGTAGGCTACAGAAATGTTCGCTTAAAAGGGAATTCTATAGGAGGAGATCTGCATAAAGCACTGCAGATGCTTTAAAGAAACAAATGTTGCTCTGCAGCTTATCTACATTGTTGGGCTGGCTGTTAGAGACCCATTTCATCAAAGATTACTCAGAATAAGAGATAAAACCAGGCTTAAACTAGCCTGATCAATGCATTCAAACCAAGTTGGAATAAACTCCCAGAAAAAAAATGTTAAAGTGATGAAACCCTAAGTTGATATAAAGAAATAAGACACACATTTGTTTAGATAGGCCTTTAACCCTATACTCAGTGAAATACTTTGAAAATAAACATTTTAAACTCATAGATTATGGAATTGGAAAGTCAGTTTCAATTAATAACAAATTAAACCAACTTGCCCGAATAGATTAAGAATAACAAAAGTGCTTCTATAAGAAATTAATGAAAAACACTCTGAGAGTGAAAGAAACACAATGATTTTTGATACAACTTAACCTTAGAGGCATTAATGTTGATACATTCTTTAGTTTATAAACCTACATATAATTATTAACTAACTTTACTTTTTAGCTTTTCAATGATCTTTTTACCTTTTTTTTCTTGACTTGTTAAATCTTTTTTCCAACTTAATTTCAGAAGGTAATATATCATTCAAGGGCTCATCTATTTGGTCAAATGCCAAAATAAGATGTACAGCAGCATCTTAGCTGAATGGCTGGATATAGATCTTGTGCATATAGACCTCACTGAAGGAAGGGGGGGCTACACTTGTAAGGGGTATGCAAGTGATCAAAAATGGTAAATTGCCCTATAAAGGGTTAACTAAGATATCTAAACATAATTAGTTAAGTTTTTTGTTTAATGTTCCTTTCTTTTTAATCAACAATTTTAACTTTTTTTTATTGATCATCCAATGTCAGATTTTCATGTTTTTTTTTTACCTTTATTTGTGTTGCAGTTATTCTATTGCAATGTACTTTTATTTTTTTCCCCCCCATGTAAAAAACTTTGAATTGTCTTGTAACTGAAATATAATATGTCAATAAACTCTGCTTGCCTTGCCAGGTGCAGCCGAGTCAGGTCCAGTGGCAGATATGTAGAAAATTGTACATGAGAGGGTAAAAGAGGCACACAATGGAGCTCTTCTGAAAAAAAAAAAAAAACTCTTAAAACATCAATTCCCTTTCTCTTTGAAGAAACAATTGCCACACTTAGATATAGGCTAACTGAGGAAAAGTAATGTTTTACAAATAAATATCTAAATATAAAATGTAAATCCAGACAAAATCCTTAAATTATCATACAGGACTCCTTTCAGTCATCACTTTTTGGAGAGCTTATAGTGATGATTGCTGCCAAAATGTCTCAGATTTAATCTAATATCTTTGAACAAACATAGGATAATTACATACCAGGTGGTCTAGTCAGGGGCAGATTTAGGAAATTTGGGGCCCTAGGCAACAACAGGCATGGGGCCTGCTGAATTGACCCATTATAGAGATACAGAGATGTTAATAAAATAGACATCCATTCTGCAGGTTTCGTCCCTCTCTTCTTGTCCCTTTTCTTGTAGTTTTCCTCTATATGTTTTGTACTGAGCTCACTTTTCATGCTGTCTCAAAAGGAATAGAAGATTTTTTTCCAATCACTAAGCTCACTTAGCCGATTGCTCCTTCCTGTGTTTCCAAAGAGGCACCATAGACAAGCAATGATCTGCTTATTTGTTCTCAATTTTTCATTTGGATGAGATAATAGCTGCATGAATCATGACAGCAGACAAGATAGAGGAGAGCAGGAGGCGGGGTTACCAATCTACTTGCTCTGGTGAGCAGAGTTAGCTGCTTTTATATGTTGTAGCCAAAGTCTACACTAACAGAAAAAAAAGTCACTAGATTAGGCACTAGGTGCTTTTCTGGAATAAAAGCACTAGAGGGGTCTGAAAAGTTGCTAAATATAGCAACAAAAGCACTAAATTGGCAACACTGCTCTTCGCGTTGTGTGTTTTCAACTGGTTTGCTGCTGTCTGTTTGGACCTTTCTGAAAATTTGCAGCAAATGGACTGATCCAATGTGGTGGACACTGAAGGGGGGCAGAGACACACTTAATATTATAGTTTCATCAAAAACATAATGTGCACAAATATAAATTAAAAATATATATTTTATGGGGCCCCCAGGAATTTGGGGCCCTAGGCAACTGCCTAGTATTGCCTAATGGTAAATCCCCCTCTGGGTCTAGTTAGATAGGCTGGATTCATGGATTCTGTGCATTTCTCCCTCATCAGTTTCCTTTTCATAGCTTATTTCGTGTCCTTGAGTCTGGAATCTTTAATCATTTCATCTCTACATCCTATGCTAAAAAAAAAGTCCTAATTATT
>NW_015150810.1:102325-103321 GCF_000732505.1 Cyprinodon variegatus
CATTTTCCAAATTACAATTGTACAAATCATGAATAAAAGCCTGTTCATTAAAAGTTTTAAAACACCTTTTAAAAACATAACGAGGTTTATGTTTAGGTAGTTTTGTGTCTCTTATACAAGCAATCGCACAGTGATCACTGACATCATTACAAAAAACAGCAGACGATGTATATTTATGTGGCATGTTTGTAAGAATGACGTCCAACAGTGTTGATTTGCTATGATCTCTCGGGTTGATACGTGTTGGGGTGTCAATAAGTTGTGTGAAATTTAGAGAGACAGATAGGTCTTTAATATTCTCAGAGGCAGGGGAAAGCCAATCCCAATTAAGGTCACCCATTAGAATTACTTCGGAGTCCTATAGAGAAGGCATCCTTTCTGTGTCTAGATACATGACTCACCATGTCCTTTTCTTGTACTGTCTCCTTAAACTGCCTGCTATATTTAGAGCTGGCATGAGGCCCTTTCACAGAGAGGTTGGCAGCAGCATTTAGCTCATCTTTTTTCCCTTGCTTCTTCCATCCTTTTGAGGAAATCAATATTATGTAGTCAGTAGTCAAATGTAGTCAGTAGTACATCATAGAGAGAAGAAATAGTTTCTTTTATAGTGGAGGGTGGCCTGTAGCAGCCAACAACAGTCAGGTGTGTGTCCTTGTATAAATTTACTTTCAGTGCCAGTAGATCAAATTGTTTGGCTCTACTTACTGACAATTCCACTGAGGTTAAAAATTTTGATTTCACATACATAGCAACTCCGCCCCCTTTACCTAAACGATCTGCTCTGAAAATATTATAGCCATCAATAGCAATCATATTGTCTGTAATTGTAGATTTTAACCAGGTTTCTGATAAGACCATGATGTCCATATCCGTTGCATCAACCCACAGTCTTAGCATGTCTATTTTTGGAAGGAGACTTCTGATGTTAAAATGCATGATTCCAAGTCCTCACTGAAGGAAGGGGGGCTACACTTGTAAGGGGTATGCAAGTGATCA
>NW_015150810.1:105110-110380 GCF_000732505.1 Cyprinodon variegatus
TCCCCCTCTGGGTCTAGTTAGATAGGCTGGATTCATGGATTCTGTGCATTTCTCCCTCATCAGTTTCCACAATGAGCCTTGTTCTGCTGGAGGTTTTTTCCTGTAGAAAGGGAGTTTTTCCTTTCGACTGTTGCTAGGTGCATGTTTGGTTTGAGGGATTGCTAAAGAGTCAACAACAAAATGCATGTGAAAATCATTGCCGCATGCTCATCCAGGACGAGGATGTCTTACAAGTCAATGACTGGATGCAGTTAACTGTTTTTTTCTTGATAGAAACTTTTAAACAATCTGACTGTACTGTATTGTCAGGCTGATTAGAAAAAATACTAAAACATACAGATAAGGAAAACAGAATCACCAAAAAAGGTATTGGTTCCTGAATATGAAGCTACTGACTAAACACTAGGATTAACTTACGTGTTACTGCTTTTGTGAAACCAATTCAAGGCTTAATCAAGTAGGGGTATCCAGAAAATCCCTTATCAAAATTTTGTGAAATTGGCCCCAGGTAAAGCCAGTGTCCTGATCAATTAAGCATGGTAATATCATTGTCACTGGGGCCTCTAGCCCGATGTGGGCAACTGCTAACTGGAATATAAAATCAGTATCGCCTAGGAAGAAGAATTAACTGCTATTAGTTGGAAGGTTGCAGTAATAAAAGACACTCAAGAATCAAGATACTTTTCTTTTTCATTATGTCATATCAATAAATTTATTTTAAAACTGGCTCAAAATGCTCATATAGTATGAAGACAGTTAAAAGCATTTTTAGCAATGATGACTAATCAGTTTCTTTAGAAGACAGTCCAAACAAATAATGAGGTATGCAGCATTAACATAATGTGTTGCGCTCAAACCATCTATGAAATTGGTTGCAGATTTATTTGAGTTTCAGCAGGATCGTTTAGCATCTGTGTGCAAGGAGATGATTGCCTTTGCGGCTTTGGGAAAGATGATTTTCCTGAGTCTATTTGGGTTTTTTTTTTCTGCTACTTTTCACAATTGTTTTCCTTAAGGAAGTTGGACAAAAAGTGGACTAACAACAGATGATCCCCCCATTAATCTCTGACATTAAGAAATACAATCTGAGCTCTAGATTTCTAAATCTATTACAACCTATTACTATTCAAATCTATTACTGTTTGTTCAGGTAAAACTCTTCTGTTGTCTCTGGTTTAGGAGAGGCTTAAGAGACCAAAAAAAAATGTTTCCCATGTGCTGCATATGTCTGTAGGGAATTTTGAAGGAAACTGTCCTCACAGTTCTTACCTTGTCAAACTAAAATGGGCTTCACTTGAAAATCACCTGAAGGTTGCAAATATTTTTTATTTCTTGCATTCATCCTTCAATTAACACATTTGAACAGTCAGTTTCTTCATCAACAATTATTTGCAGCTTTTATTCCTTGAGAGATTTATTAATTGTCAAGTTAGTGATATAATTGCACTGGCATAACATAGCTGAAAAAACTAAACCAAATGCTTTAAAAATCTCCTTGAGTAAATTTGTGATTAGCCTTATTTATTTAGATTTTTTTTTAAGTTTGTGTCTTCTGTATGTAAAGCATAGGCAGCCAGAAGCAAACACTTAAAAGTAAGCAGCTGCATGGCACAGACCAAACAAATGTAGAAGTGTGTGCTGTTACACCAAAAAGAAACAGAAAAAAACAGGCAGATAAGAGGGCACAGGGCCTCTGGAGACAGCCTGTGTGTGAGACAGCTGAGAAGGGGCATTGTCTTTGATTTCAAAGGTGAAAGCAGATGTGTAAAAATTTCCACTGCAGCCATGGAAAAACAAGTCCCACTCCCACACACACAGACATGAGTGTTCCTCTATCTTGGAAAGATAGAAAAAAAAGTATTATTGCAAAGTGAAACTTTAAATCACTGTACTGATTAGTTGGCTAAAAACCTACAATCCAGTTGAGAAAAAACAGCACAGGACCCTGGTAAATAAAATCTAGTTCCCCCATCATCACAGGTGAGAATTGTTGTTTTTACAAACCCAGAACAGACACATCCAGACAGGCTCTCTGACACGTTCGTGTTACACTTTGAAGCCAAAGACGTACAGCAGAAAACTATTGTATCCACCTCTTTGAGGGCTGTTTCAGTTTGCAGCAACACACAGTAAGAGTCTAAGCACTGTGAAAGAAAACCTAAAGCTCACTTTGCTATTTTTGAAACATGACAATGTTTAAAAACATTTATTTTTTTATTTTGACGAGTCTAAGAAATTTTAAACATTATAAAATGAAGGATACACCTCTGTGTCTAAATGCTATTTTTACCCAATAGTCCAACAAAAGTACCTTTAAGGTACTAATCAAGTGCCTTAAAGGAACTTTCTAAGTATAAGGTTAAAAGGTTATTCACAGAGTATTCAATGCATTCTTAGAATTGTTTTCAATACATATTCCTTGTTCCATTCATAGTTTTTGCCTATATATATATATATATATTTTTTTTTTTCCAACAAGTTTTGCTTTGACATGTGGAACACTTGTTTTTGCTTTTTTGGTGTGATGTTTATGCCTATTTTCCTGTTACAAATATTCAAATCAGGTGGATTTTAATAAGTTCAACAATACTTTATTTGACCACTGAGAACATAAACATTCACATCTAGTATTCATTTTCAGTTTTGCACATTTTTAAAGATGCATATAGTAAAAGGCAAAATGTGCTAAATGTGCATGTGCTAAATTCAAAATGAGCATCTAAACTATATTAAAAATCTGCCTGACAGCTAGGATACTGCAAATTATGCTTTTCTATGATTCTTGAAAATTCAAGGAGTTAAAAAAAACACCTTATTGATCATAAATTCACCAGTTAGAGATTTTGTTCGGTGTGTTTTTCCTGTAAACAAAACTTGATTATGTTAAAACTAATGCTTGCTCTCTTGCCCACATTAGTAATTAGAGTTTTACATCTAAAAAAAAGCTGGTTGATTATTTTGTTTAAGTTCTCTCTTAAACTGTCTCACCAAACAACAGGTTATTTGTGCTTTAACAAAATCTGTGCCATGTGTTAATTTGGTTAGGTCAACAAACTTTGGCTGTAAAGTGGGTTTACGTTTGTAAAAGAAAAGTTTGGTGAGCTTGGGATTAAAGTAGCTTGAGGGGGGGTTATGTGTGTGAGTGGTTGGGGAGTGATGTGGAACGAAAAGGGGGGAGGGAGTGAGAGATTTGAAAGAGAGTTCTTGCCTCTTGTTGTGTCCAGCTGGGCTGGAGGGTCATTGGAGCACAATGAGCTCAATGAGATGCTGAATCAACTAACAAACCGATGGCCCACCTTCTGAGACTTCTTCCCCATGCACACACAGAGTATAAAAAAAACAGGAGATGGGTGGGACAGTGGGGCTTGTTAGGGGGACAGAGATGGGGGAGAGGAGGCTAAATTGGGGTTATTTAGGAGAATGAGAGGCAGATAAAAAAGAGGAGGTATTGAATTATTAAAGGATTGAGCAAGGTTTCCTCAGAACTTCATATACATAAAGGGTTTCCATCATTATTTCAGATTAATGAACCAAAGGTTGCAACTTAAACCTATTTATTTTAAAAGTACTGCACTGAGATGTTTAGCAAAATCATTAGAGAAAGTATGTGCTGACATATTTGTTTCTTGATTAGTAAGGTTAGCATTCTGCATAGAAACATATCTAAAAGATGTTGAAGAAGCTTGATTTCATTGTATTAATGTTATAATGAAGAAATTCCCATTGCTAAACAAAGGATTCTTCCAAGCCTTTTGGAACAATAGTTATGAATTAAAGTCATTCCCTAACAGCTAAGGAGACCCTTCAGTTAAGTAGCTATTACTTGCAGTGAAATAACATAAGAGGCTGGAGGAGGGGGTGGTCAACCTGTTATACATCTGCTTTTTTGCTGCTCAGCTTTCAATGCTTTTCAACATTTGCACCTCTGCACCATTTGTTCACTTCTTGCTATGTGTACAGATTTATTTAGATTTTCCTTTTTTGACGCACTTACATCTATCAGATTATCAAAGGTGAATATGAGACACTGTTTTATTCTATTTTTTCAATGGAAAAGAATCAACTATAGGTTCAAATGCAATTGCCCCCTAAGCCTAATAACTGGCTGTGGTGGAGGAATAACTGGGAGAAATAAGACATATTTTGTCCTGCTCTTTTTTTTATTGCTTTATTTGAGTCCCTTTGACTGATTTGGTAGCATGAATCATATGCTTAATGTAACACATATCATCCTAATTAGATTATAACTAGGCAATTCTTAATCTTATGTTCATTTCTAGTCATTCAGAGGCAGATCTGCCGGTGTGCATCATTGTTCAGCACCATCATTTAACAACACTGGAGCTTAAAGTTCCCTTCTGATGGTTAGACTGTAACATTTCCTGTTACAGATCAGAAGCTATAATGTTTTTAGTTATGGTAAGTCTCCCTTAAGCAAGAAGGGGGTCCCTTGACCATCACACTACCAACACTGTGGTTTCCTATTGGTTTGAGGCTCTTTTTCTGGAAAGCTGAACTAGTGTGATGCCATATGATGACGAAAACCTTTCTCTTTAGTTTTTTTTTTGTCAGCCCACATATTTCTTTTTCTCCAATAGCCTAAGAACAGAAAAAACTAACTGTATAAATAGAAACAATTGTAACTGTGCATCAATTTGTGTACATTTCATAGATGCATAGTATGAAGTCTTTTGACCTGATTACACTATACAATGTTTTTATATGAAGGAACATTAAGCTGAAAACCTTCTTGTTTTTTGACTAGAGTATACAGCCCTCCAACCCAAATATATATAAACCTCCAAAAGCCCTGCACAGTAGGGGCCTGCTCCAAGGTCGAAGGTCAGACACCAACCCTAGACCTCTGACATAACATCTTTTTTCTTCTGGTCTCCTGCTGCTGGAATTCAGTTCTGTGGATTCAATTAAGAAGCAAGAAAACCGAGAAAGCTTAGAAATCGACAGTGACAAATGTTTGCCAAAAGACAAAGCTGATGTTTTAAGGGTGAAGAGAAAAGCAACAGATTGAAAATGCTGCACATCCTATCAGAATTAACTTTCTCAATAAGAGAACTTGAGTGTGTTGAGCCCCCACATTTTGGATGTCTCTCAGGCCTGTTTGGACATAAAAATAAACAGAAATCACAGAACTTTCACACGACTCTTTAGTTATCATGTAGGACTAAAAAATAAATATACCTACACATTTTATTTTTGTGGTGTGGAAAAATTGATTTACATAAGATGCCAAAGCAAGTGTAGTGCCCACT
>NW_015150810.1:112205-139859 GCF_000732505.1 Cyprinodon variegatus
AAGAATAGAAAAAAAATCCTCTTTTGTAAACAAAGCTGTGTGAGCTGTTGTGTAATTCTGCCTCTGCTGGATTTAAGTGTTTTCCCAAACCACTGAATCAGACAGGACTAAAACATTCTTTAGGTGTTTAGGTTGTGGTTTTCTCTCATGTTTATGCATCAGTATCTTCATATTGGTATCTCATGATTATTTAACCCACATTTTGGGATGGTTTCTTTGATCAATACGACTGCTTATCGTCAATGATCACAATGTCTGGTTGGTTGTCTCTTTTGCAGGATCTTAGCTCTGTCATTCTCCACCACCTTGGAAGTGGCTACCATTTTAACCAGTTTTTATTAGGGACAGATGTTTCTGTACACTTTACCAGCTACTTGGAGATGACACTCCGTGAATTCCTTCCCTACCAGTATCTGACACCCTGCTGTGAGATGGTGGCTTGTTTCTGTGTCCTCTCTACATAGCCTGCACCTGGGTTCTTGACTAGTTTGATAGATCTATTGCTCTGCTGCTTAAAGACTGCTCCTTTGTTTCCATGATCAGTGCTTCTAAGCTGTCCTTCAGCCCGGCCCTCTCTACCCAGTGGTAGGATTTGATCATATCAGCCGCTTTAGCTATCCATCAGTGTTAAATTTCATGCAGGGTTTTTTTTCTCCCATGATGGTTCCTCCGGTCACTTCATTTTCAGCTCCCACTCTCTGAGACATTCCCTGAATGCTTCAGGTCATCTTCCTGATATATTCTTGTAGCTTGGATCTTTCGCCTTCAATGGTGGCTCCTATGCTTACTCAGCCTCTGCGTCTAGTGTATAGTCTAAGGATACTGGATCTGGGGTTAAATCCATCATGCAGGGAGAGTAACTTCCACGTTTTAACATAAATTCTCTAAATGTCCGCATTTGGCCAACTTATTACCTAAGAGAGGTATCTAATTACTGGTGAGGCATGGCCGTTGAATGTCTGGACCTTGTTCTAACCATTGATCTGACTTCTCAGAACTTGGCTTAGTCGCTGCAGGTAGGCTGTTGTTGCTTTTCTTGTAGCCTCTTCATGGTTGTCATTTGCCAGTGGTATTCCAAGGTACTTGTAGTTTGAGGCCATATTTGTACTTGTAGTTTGAGGCCATATCCCCAGGCCAAATGGCATTCTGATGTCCCTGCTGTAGATCCTTGTTGTGTGAATCGGTCTATGTCTCGTTTCCTGTGTGTTTTTGATAAAAACTACCGTAATTTTGTGCAGATTTGTGCATTCCACAACTAATTGTGTGTTTTTTTCCCAATAGATTCTTCCACCTGAGCTAAGACTTCTGTTGCTTTTAAAGAGTTACAACGGGAAACTGTTCTGCTTTTTCAAATTTAACAATCCTTGTCCAACCTGTCAGTTTTCTTTTTGATGAATAGAAGATTTTCGAATGATGCTTATTTAGTTGGACGATAACAAACCTCTGAGGACTTTAGACTGACATCAAATGATATCAATATGGACTTTAGTTGTGAATTAGATATTTGGACATTGTGTTTCTTTTGAGTTGTCAGAGTAAATATTGCTAAATGTAATTGAATTCAATATTATTAAGTTTTTTATTTTCTAAAAGTCTTCATTTCTCATTTACTTTAAAGTTATTTTCTATTTTGTTTTAAACCATCAGTTCCTTATAAAGTACATATTGTGTTTGTAAAGCGGAAAAAAGGCAACAAGTATAAGAGTTTTTTTTAAAATACTTTTAAATGGCAATGCCTCTTCTCCTTTTGATAAAAAAAAATGTTCCAAAGGAGTTACAGTAACTTCCTTATTTCTTTTTCTTTATTCCTGCCAAAGATCCTGAGCGCACCCCAATTGTTTTTTGTTTTGTTGGCTTTTTTGAAGTAAGAATTGTCTTCTGTTTTGTTGTATTTCTTGTCATCCACTTTTCTTTCTACCAGGACCAAACTTCTTTCCCCTTTCCCAGAACAAGAATCAGGTTGCATCAATACAGTCCATTACAATATATTTGTGGTCAATAGATGTAACAAAAAAATGTTGAACCTAAACAATTACTCTGTTAACTATAGCCCTTTGCTCCTGCTGACTCACTGTGCCTGGAGAGACCAGATGATTGTATTTGGTTTTGAGTGCTTCCTCAGATTTGTACGTTGAGAACATCCTGTTCCCCAAGCTTCATAACTTCTCCTCAGTTATAAACTGGAAACTATGACACATTTAATGGATGATGTGAATGTTTAATTAAAACCATGGACTTAGAAAGTCACATTTGTTAAAAAAACAAACTAAAATCCCACAAAGAAAAACAAGTTCATAGATCTGCTTAGCTAAGTGCCCAGCAGAGGGAGCTGCTATTCCATTGTTAAATTTGCAAGGCCTTATTTTCAATCCATCCATTTCTGTCACATTTATCCCATGCAGTATCGCAAGGGGTGCTGGTGCCTATCCCCAGCTGTCAATGGGTGAGAAGCGGGGCACACCCTGGACAGGTCACCGATCCATTGCAGAGCAACACAGAGACAAACAGGACAAACAACCATTCATGCAAACACTCACACCTAAGCAGAATTTAGAGAAGCCAATTAACCTAACAGTCATGTTTTGACTAAGGGAGGAAGCAGAGCAGAGCACCCGGAGAGAACCCACGCATGCACATGGAGAAGATCCAAACTCCATGCAGAAAGACCCCGGGCCTGGAACCTTCTTGCTGCAAGGCAGCAGTGCTTCTCACTGTGTCACTAAGTAGCCCCCCATATATATTATATATGGGGGGCTACTTAGTGACACAGTGAGATATAAAAATATTATTAACGTACCTTGTCTAACATGGAGCTGACAGCCAGAGTTGCAGAGGAATCTCTGGCAGGTAGGGGGAACCTGTGCAGCTTTTGTATCTGGAAGGCAGCCAGCTGATGTTTGCAGTTCTAGAGATCCAGCATAAGTCACAACAAAACATACAGACAAAACAGGAATGATTTATCACTTTACATGGGCGTCATTCCATTGTACCAAGTAAGAGTAACAAACACTGCTCAGGAAACAGGGAGGACAAAGAGCCAAAGAGTTTAGCTCAAATTACAGGTCACTTTCATTAGATCATTTGTCAAAAAGAGTTTACATCGTAAATTAATACTATAAAAGTAAAAGAAAAAATCTATTTGGGTATAGAGAAGAGTAAAAATGTATAAAGCAAGAGAGGGATAGAATTGATTGAACTATAGTGGTGTTGATAATATGTCAAAAACCATAAGCCTTGTGCATGAGAGAACCTTAGGGTGTTATGAAAGACAGAGGAATGTGGTGTGAGCTGTTTATCTCCACGTTCTCCTGTCAGATCTGCATAGAAACTTCTCAGACTTTGTGGAATTAACTACCCCTGTACAGTGCTGATTATAAATTTATATTTTTTATCAGTATTTTGTAGCTTTGACAGACTAAAAGAGAAAACTGTCAGTCCTACATCACTCCTCACTCATAAAGAGTGAGAAGTGATGTAAGGTGTTTGCATACCGAGGGGCGGCCAAATGCAGAACACACGTCACAGGGAGCCATGTTGCAAAACTTGTATTTAGAGAAGAGGAACACAGATAGAAAAAAAAAAATACCATCACTCTGCTAATCAGCACCGTCAATCATTTTTATGTGGAAAACTTCCTAAAAGAGGTTTTCCTGTTTTCCTGTCAGGATTGGTGCAGATGATAGAAACATAAACTTATGTAGTCATTTTGGTTTTTCACCTTAGATCATACAAACTTTTATTGTTTGAAAATAAACAAAATAAAAACAAATAAAAAGACAATAAAACAACGTCATTGAATAAATGTGAGAGTATTTTAGCTGTGTAAAACACAATCCCTTTTTTTCTATACAAAAAGATTCCCATTAGTGTGATAAAACCAACATTTGACTTTTGACTACAATCATAACATTTAGTTTTAGACTCAAATTAGACTCAAAAGCCATATTGTAGACCCAAATATAAAATGTAATCCTAAAACATTCAGGTCTACCGCTCTAAATCTTAGGCTCATCAAATCAAACATCTAAATAAAACAATAGTGGCTTGAGTTTAAAAAAAAAAGTTAACTCAGTCATAAAGTAGACCTGAAACTCAATGACAATGTACATTAATAACGAAAGAGGACAGGGTTAAACAGTAAGTATTTCAAACATGCCGGTACTGATAATACTGGTTTCCTTTTTTGAGGACTGTGCGACTCCACGTGCTCGGCTGCACACAAGAGAGGCAGAACATTCCTCAAATGTATAAAACTCTTGTGGAAAGCATTTTATCTTTTGACTAGATAATGCGGTGTGATGAACTAAACATCAAGACAAGAAAGAAGAATAGGAGATGGTGAACCTCTGCTGAAAGGAAGTGTAGCCTGAAAGATAAACATCACTTGCAAGAAATATATAAAGCCACTTTTATCAAAAGTAATTTATTTATATGACCTTTTTATATAAGATTTGGTAATGGCTGTTGGATGACTTTTTATTTCTGATTTTTCATTATATTGAAACAAGAAGCAAAGATTGTTGAATACTAATGTTTTTCATTTCCAGATTTCTATGTAAACTTTGCATACCTTGTGTTATTTTTGCATTATACTAACATTTTTATTTTACTGCTTAAGTAATGTTTCAGATCAATATATCTGACTCTGCTGATGTTGCTTTGCTAATTTTATGAGAATAAACTGCATTTGATTTGATCAAATAATAAAATAAAATATAGCACAACAGTAAACATGTCAGCATTGCAAACAAAGAAAATAACCTACAGCGTAAACTATGGTTCTTTCAGTGTTAAATTGTGTTTTTCTCTCATTGTGTGATGAGCCTATAATTTTGATAAATATCTAAATGTTCATGCAAGTGCATTAGACATCTTTCTATGTTTGAAAAAAACAACAACTATGTATAGGAGTGTGAAGGTGTACTTTTTTATATGGACGGCTTTCCTTGATTACCTTGTGCATGGCTTATAGTCTATTACTCAAGCCTGTTTCTGTATTCATACCAAAATGTGGCTTATATCACGTATCAATTATGAATCATCTTAATTTTCATGTGAGCTGTGAAGTGACTATGTGTATTGCAAATCCAATTCTTATAGTAAGGTATTAACAGGAATATTGATAGATAGACTCAGAAGGATCAGTGATCTACTTGCTCCTGTTTGTGTACTAATATCCTGATGGTTGGATGGGAAAATGCATAAGCTGCATGCTTTTTTGCATGTCTTTCATATGCTTTTAGGAGAGCATTCATTCCACTTCCACGGGCCCTCTTTTAGATAGATAATAATATGATTCTGCAGGTGGATTCAAAAAGTATTGAATGTGTTATAGGAAGTGTTGCTACCACAACATTTCCTGTGGGAACTCCCCTCACTAGTTTTTATTACTTTTTTCCTGGGAATACTTTGTTCCTTAATGCCAGAGTTGTATTTAATTCAAATGTGGAAACGTACCCAGTTAAAATAAGGCAAATTTTAAACATTGATCACCTGCTTTCCTTATACCAAAATGTGGTTAACATTTGAAAGCATAAAGTTATATGTCAATATATATATATTTTTTTTAATATTTCATCCATCAACTTTCATCAAATGAGTGCTGTAAGAATAAATAAATAATACTCAACAATTAATCAGCGTTCAAAATTAGCAGTATGGCTATATCCACATTAACTGACTCACTGATGACTTTCTGTATGCCGCCACCCGTCCAAGCAGTTTTCTTTTTTAAGGCTCTAAGACAAGGTGACTCAGCAACAATAAAGTTCTGACTACTTGTTACCTTCACCATGCATGGCTTTATCACTTCTGGTGACACATAAGGCAACAGTCTTAATCAAACTCAAGTATTGCTCCTGCTGATGATGTTTTTTTTTTACTTAGAACAGCATGTTGAAGCGTCTGGCTGATGTCAGCATGACTTGTTAACTCTCTTATTTGATTATTTCCTTGTAACGTAATAAAGTGAGATTTCATTTTATGCAAACAGCAGCTCAAAGTATTCTCCCCTTACATATATGTTGATCATCAAAAAGAAAGATTATTGTGTAGCGATGTAGGGACCTACTTGTTGCCAATCCAGGCTCTTTTCAATATTATTTCAGTTTTAAGGATAAAAGACGCGTCGTCATCATCACATAGTGGGAGTGGGGTTTTGTCAGGAACTTCTCAACATACAACAGTATTACCAAGTAGTGTTGTTCCTAGAAACAAACCTGTAATCCATGCTGACATTACAAAAAACAATTCCAAATTTATTATGGACAGTCAACAAGTTACCTTATTAAAAGAAAGTTTAACAACTGTCACTTTGCTTGCAGTTTAAACATTGTAATAAGTGAAGCATGCAGTTCTTGTACTTAGTCAAACTACATAATTTCAGTCACAAATGCAATCCATTTCACTTTACTGACATTTTTTCAGAGACCTTACAGTGAATTGAAAGTTTGTTTTGAGATCCCAAACATGATTTACTGGCAACAACCACGCAACAGAATCCCCACCAGGGGAGGATTTGTCCCTGGTGTACGTCGAATTTCTGGAATCAGTGCTATAAATATTTTCAACAAGCTCGAGGCCTGGGGGAAGTCAGAGAGACAAACGTTTGTATTTTTTTAATGAAGGAAATCAAAACAGTGGTATCATTTATTTATCAAATCTTATGCAAAACCTGTTTGTTTGCGATGTTACCAAAAATGGGATGTCAAACACCGAGCGTGCTTTGTGTTTAGTGACAATTGTGGTCCTCTATTTACTTTACTGCCACCACAATGACAAAACCGTTGTCTTATTTCTGACTTTGTACGTGGGATGTGTCTGTTAGCTAAAAAGAGAGTCATGAATAAAAAAGTCAGACTGAATTATGTGAAGTGTGAAGCTGCACTAAAAGTGTACCCAAACACCCACCCAACGACAACATTTTGTCGATGACACACAGCAATAAGGGTACATCCTTACAAAAAGCCCCATCCATCCCATTAGCTTTTTTTTTTCTTGCTGTTGACCAATACCCCGCCACATTGTGGTTGCCAGCATCATAGAATCCTTTGCTTCCTCCTTTTACAGTCGTCACTACCTGTAATCATGATCCAGCTCCCTCACTCAGTCACTTCCCAAAACATCAGCCCATGTCTGTGCGTACATGCGCCCAAAAGTGGATGCAAAGTTCCCGATGTGGACTGTGACAGTTCAGAAACACGCCTGGCCAACACCTGCAAGAACATTTGGTCTGCATGAAACTTTAATTTCTGGATTTCCTGACAAATGTTCTCTTGTGCTCATAGAGCCTGTAAATCCCAAAGGGAAACTATTGGTTGAAGGGAGAAAACTATAAAAAGGGTAATAATCAGCATAACATGTTTGGCAGGTAAGGTGTTTTAAACCATAAAACTGCTCTAACAATGACATCAATTCAGTAAAGTATGATAACAGGGGGGGTTTAAGGCTCATGACTGTAAGATCACTAAATTGTTCTTATGAGATGATTAGTTATGGCCCTGTTATAACATATGGTGACAAACTTTAGTCTCATAAAAATACGCACTTTGATTTTTATTGCCTTAAAACGATAATAAGAGTCCAACTAGTACATTGTGTTCATTTTTTTCTGCATAGAAGTATTGTATCATGTCTGCATTGTTTGTTCTCTATTTCCCACATGCTTTTCTCCTTTGCTATTTTTTTTTCCCTCTCTTCTCTGTTTCCACAATGCTTATTTTCATAAGCAGGAATTCTGCTGGTGTCGGCGCTGCTAGTATCACTGTGGTATGTATTCCTGGGAGGTCAGCCAAGGCTAAATACACACATGCCGTATCCATTCCTTTCCTTTTTAATAACCAAAACCTCCAGAAACACACAAGTACACACACAAAGGGCTCACCGCTCTTTTTTTTCTGCCCACCTGTTTAAACATAGCGCTGTGTATATGTGCATACTAGCTCACAAAGCAGCCTATTGTGCTCCGATCTTCGATGACCCTGCTGTCTCATGAAATGACTGGGCACCCACAAGCCCTGCTGATTTTAGCTTAAATATGAAAAAAATGGCCTAAAATAACACAACCAGGGACAAGAAAAAGCAAGTGAGCCAAAAATTTTGCCCTATCAGCACTTTGAAGAAAGTATTTCAATCGTAAAAACTTGGGCACCAAGAGTAAAGCTGAGATCTAGATCTAGAAAAGGGAATTTTTCTTTTTTCAGTCATGACCAATAGTCTTATTCATTTTAGCTATTAGCAACAGAAACTTTATCCAGACATCTATTAACCTGAACTATCTATTGTGGCAATTTACATATTGATTCTGTTACTGTAGTGCTGAAGATGAAATCAATGGGCAAATTCAAGAAATAGTAAATACTATTGCAGTACTTCTCATTATGTACTTTGGGATTTTATTGTCCATTGATATCCTCCAAACATGAGGGGCATTTGGGGACATTTTTGTTCTCATGTGTTAAAAACTGACCATTTGGAGCCAATCAACATGGTGTGGGTAAATTAATAATTCCTCAGCTCAACAAGAGTGAGTGATCATTAAGTAAAAAACAAAAGACAACGTCATGAGGGTAAAAATTACTCTGCTCTGACATAGTAGCAGCATAAACCCCTTCTTCCTACGCACAGTTAGAAAATATATGCAAAATAGACACATATTGAGACTTATTAAGTCACAACATTCAGTATATTTCTTTGCATTTGCTCATCAAAATTTAAACAATGTAGTTATGGTTTTTTGGTATATGCATTTTATGTATATGTTTTCCAGAACTAACACTTTCCCTGTTTTAGGAAACAGACATGGAAAGAATTTTAGGATGTTTTACAGTTAGAGATACTTTCAGAATATTGAAACTTTAATTAATTTTTCATGATCTGTGAATCTTTGTCTTTTCCCTATTTATTTATTTAAGCCCTTGTTTATTATCTTGATGTTTTAGGCTTAGATTTACTAACAACCATACAAGTCTAAATGTTTTATTCCACCAGTAAGTATTGGTCCCTGTTTCCTTAGTTTAGTGTCAGACCTTTGGGCTTGTGATACCATTTTTTGTTCCTGGTTTTCAGTTCTTCATTTTTTTTTACAGCTTGTTGGCTTTCAGAGCTTTTTACGTCAATGCTAATATTTCCTTCTTCTGCAGCTGCTTCGAGGTTTATTTTGTATGGGTTAAACATTCTTTTGAAACTTCAGCCTTTACCATCTGAGTTGTCTGGTAGATAAACCAAACAAAAACCCCCAGAAAAATGGGTACATTTATTTACAATGGAATTGTAAATATATGTACCCACTTTTCAGAGTTGTTTTGTTTTGTTTGTTTGTATTTTTGTACTCTAGTGCCAGCTATCATATTTTAATACATTTATCAACCCATTTAATTCAGAACTTTCCTCTGGCAGGGATATTTAATTATCTGCATTTTAGATATATTTCTTCTTGATTCTTGATTGAATATTAGACATGTTTTTGAAGAAACAAAAGTCTGTGTGACTTAAAATGTTCAACTTTTATACACCAAAGAAAAGTTGTCATATTTATCAGACAGACAAAATAAATTGCTTATTCAGCTACATAATTTTATTAGCATCAAATTGGCCTCTAACAATCAGGTAAAGAGCACTGGTGCTATTTGAGCCCTGGACACATCATTTACGTGTCATATTAAACAAGTTTCTATGATTTCTCTCTTTCACCTAAAGGAAACTGCTAAAAATAAGAAAAGTATGCTATTAAGGGCTTATGCTTGTTACTTCATGGTGGATTTTTGCATATTTTAAGGTTCATGAATTAAGCAAAGTCCAGCTGATCCAAAATACTGCAGCTAGAGCTCTAATGAAAATGAAAAAGGATCATATTTCCCATATTTTTCCTATTGCTATTTATTATTTCATTGCTAAATGATGTTGAGATTAAAACCAATGGATAAATACAGGGGCTATATCACAGGTGGATTCAATCTTGGATAAATTGAAGATGATAAACGAACAGACGGATGGATGGACTGCAGAACTTTTATTGACAAATAAAGTTCTAAAGCTTCTTTTCTATGTTTGTCCCTTGTCTTCTTAAGCCACGATGGGGACTATTTTCCTGTGAGCTGGCAAGCAGGCGCCTTTAAACATATGCTTTCAGTTTTTATGGTTAAGATTTGGGTTGCAACCATGTAATGAGAAAAACCTTTTATCAGCAAAGGGGTACTCAAAGGGAGTATCCTCTTAGACCAAGCCAAGTAGAGCCATACTCAGCTCAAATTTGATGTGAATCATCTGTTTTTCTATTCTTTTACAAAAAAGTGCCTTAAGTTTTAATTTAAATATAGATTACCCAGAAAAAGCTATCAAAAAAATATCACCTTTTTATTTTCCCTTAGACAAAAAAAGTTTAAAGTTTCACACCTTTACCCAAAAAACATTTTTTTCACTAATACACATACTCATTTAAATGTTATAGTGTACTACAATGTACCAAAGGGAATTCTTTGCTTTAAAAAAAGAATAGAACATTATAAAAAACGGTAAGTTGTTGAAAATGGATAACTCACACAGGGTCAAGTCTATGCTATGATCTTAAGGAATCAGAGCTGGAATAGTCTGGTGGTCTAATGGAATAGTGTAATGGTCTTGGCAAGATGTTCTGGGATATATTAAGAATGCAGAGGGCTCTCCTTGAGAGATTGTGAAGGTTACCTGAGCGCCATTAGCATTAACCAAAGCACAACAAACTAATGGCTGTTGTTGACCAAGAATAAGGAGAGCAAAGGCCTCCATGAGGTGAGAGCTGCCTGCTCCAGCCTGCCTTGCCAGGCACGTAAAAGTTTACCTGTAATGGTAACAGGTGAACTGTTAAGGTCCTACCTGATGAGGTATGACCTTCTAATGGGCCTTAACCTTGAGGACCCTGGAAGAGTCATGTCAGTGAAGGAGCCATATGCAGTGGCTTTAACATAGTAAGCTAAAATTCTCTTAGAGATGTTAAAGTTTGCATAAGGAATCCTTTTTGGCAAGTGCTGGTGAGAATTCTTAGTCATCCAGGCCATAGTCCCTTCTAAAAAATTAATAAAGTTAAAAAAACAAACCACTGGACTTTGTTTTTCAAGTTTGAAGACATTTCGCTTCCCATTCAGGAAGCTTTTTCAAATCATAATGTCTGGAGTAGCGTTACGTTCCAGGCTTATATAGTGTCCCAAGCAGAAGCCTTGTTATGGCTTAGAAAACATGCAAATTGAACCAAAAAAAGGTCCATCCCTTAAGGGCTGGTTATACTCCCCTCAGCAGTGTGTCGCAGTGAGCTCCATGCAGACATTTTTGATTTATGCTCAAGTTTGAAGCGTGGTCTGCGCCACGCCACAATGCAAGAGGGACAATCATGAACTAACTGTGGGTCTAGATATGGCCGAGGCTGATATGGCGTGATGAAGTGGTGGCAAGTTTGTCTGACAATGGAGGGACATGAGGGCGAAAAAGAGCGGGGATCCAGGTGGAAAAAGGGTCCCAGCGTTCTCGTGCACCTCGCTCTTCTAGCAGGTCCAACTTCATTAGTTGCTTTCTGCAATGGCGGTCATACAAACAAAACAAGCAGGCAAGTGGATGTAGAATTGACCAATCAGATGCCTCCTGTCTGCGGCACTGTCTGTGGTCCCCTACAATTTGGGAGAGGTGCAGCAGAGTGTCTGCGGAGGGGGCGGGGACGCCTTTGCTTTCACTGCGACACCCTACGTTTCAAAACTACGACCTAGTTTTGAAGTATAAATCAGCCTTTAGTAATGGAGAGTCATTGAGGTCTTTGTTGGCCTGCAAATTAACCCGAAACTGGCCTATATCTCTGTAATGGGGAGTCATTAGGGTCATTGTTGGACTGGCTTAATGGCATGTTTTTACCATCTGCATGGAGATAAGGATTGACATGATAGCGGGAAGGAATCAACTCAAATGCTGCATTATAGATTTTTGAGAGCTGAAACCTGAGTACACCACCTTTGTTTAAGGTTGTTTTTTCTGTCATAACATAAATGGCTTCCTTCACACCCCTTTTAACCCATCTGTCTTATTTGTCCAAAATGTGAACATTCTGATCCTCGAACGAGTGTCCTTAAGGTGCAAGTGGACAGCAGAGTCTTGTCCAGAGGAGGCAGCCCACCTGTGTTGGGCTAAGTGTCTGTGGAAAGGTTGTTTGGTTTCTGCAATATAAAGATCAGAGCATTCCTCATCTCTTTTTGGCAAGGACTAACATTTTAGCAGTGGCATGTTTGAGTGAACACATAAATGTTCTCTTAAATTTACTGCAATCTACCCATGCTCTAATAAGTTTAAAAAGGTTTTTGCTGACAAAATGGCTAAGGTTGTTAAAAACTACCTTCTTTTAATGAAACTTTAAAAAACCCCAACACTGGTTAAAAAAAAAACACACATAAATACCTTCTGATACTTTAGACATTGTTCATATTTTTCACTTTGTTTACACTTATATTTCCATAGAAAAAGAAATCATAAAGTCATAAGTGTCAAGTTTTAAAGCCAAAACTTAAAAAGACTAAAGCTTTCTATATTTTATGACCATAGCAGACCTCCCCTCCACTAATAATTATAGCACTGAGTTATGTACCCTTTAACACAGAAAGCTGTTTATAATTCTGGTGCGTCACACATCTGCTGTCAATAAACCCACCAAAGTGGTTCTAATTTATTGTCATGTGCTCATAAGAAAAGGAAATAAAAACAGGAAGCTTGATGGCCAAAAGGAGAACCGCCTGCTGAGGCCGTAGCATGAACAGGAAGTGTGCCTAAAAGATGTTTGGGCTGGAGTGTTTTGAAAGAGCTGTTTTAATAACAAAAATAGATGTGAAACTGGCTGACGGGACTTTTTTTTTCTGCCCAACACCCAGAAGAAACACAGTGGGTTCTATAATACTCATCAGTGAAAAGAGTTTTCCTAACTTTCTGCTATGATATGCGCTGTGTTATAAATAAATTCTAATTTAAGCCTCTACCCTGCTTGTAAGTTATGTTTTGTATGAAATTAAACTAACCACCACAAATTGTTATCAAATATATAATCCAAAGCACATTTTAAGGTTAGGTCGGCCTTTTTAAATGAGGTTCTTGTTTTACTACACAAAGTCAAACTTTACTTGTGGTAGCAAGATTTTGAATCCCAGTAAGTTGGTAGAACAGGGAGACAATTTTCTGGAAGGCCAAATGACAGGCTTAATGTTAGACATTAAAAACCAGCAAACTACAATTGTTCATATTTATTTAATATGCTACAGTATATTAGTAGTCATTTATATTTATCCATCCATCCATCCATTTTCCATCACGGTTGTCCCTGCTGGGGTCACGAGAGACCCCAATGGGTGAGAGACAAGGTACACACTGGACAGGTCGCAAGTTTATTGAAGGGGAACACAGAGACAAACAGGACAAACAACCATCCACACTCACATCTAAGGAGAATTTAGAGAAGCCAATTAACCTAACAGTCATGTTTTTGGACTGTGGCAGGAAGCCGAAGTACCCGAAGAGAACCCATGCATGCAAAGGGAGAACATGCAAACTCCATGCAGAAAGACACTGTGCAGTCCTATTTATGTTTATATATTCTCATAATACTTTTGTATAGTGCAATTGTTTTCTCAGCCAAAAAGATTCATGTAGCCACATTAAAGTCTTGTTGCGTAATTATCTACCTGTGAGCCTTCCAACCCTCTATTTCTTTAGTTTTCTTCAGTAAAACTTCTTTCTACCACAAGTAAAGGAACTGTTATTGTAGAGTACACAGAATCACTGTAACATTTCCAAACCATCATTTTAGGAGGGAGGAATTATAACCTTTGGTCAAAGTCAAAGGTATGACATCAAGCTTAAGCACTAGGTTTAGAATCAGTTTATTGCAAAGACCATTATGATTATGAGTCTGTTCCACCGGTTCAATGTTTAGCCAACATTTCTGATTTGTAGGAAGTTAAACTCATAGACGAGTGCAATAAAACCTGCTCTTGATTATATGGTCTTTATAAAACCCATCCATCTATAACCCAGAAGTGTAACCTACAAGTTAAACGTAAGGTACAAATGTAGCTCTCTATGTCCTCCTCAGCACAACAATGTCTTATTTTCACAGTGCATCATACACATTATGTAGATTTACTTCTTGTTAGGTTAGAAATAAGGAAGCAACTGAAGTTAAGCTATTTCTAGTTCAAGTACAACATGTTCTGTTAACACTGGTGCGAAGAACTTCCTTTTTTAACTTATGCTGTTTTGTTGTTGATTGTTGTACCTGTATAAGATGACTGACTCGTTATCCTGTACTGCACTTCAAAGCCAGGCACAACATTGAACCTTAGAAGTGACACTATCATAAAAAAGTCTAAATATTTCCTAAGGCACGTCAAAAGTGCCATAAAACAATATTACTGTGCATGAGAGGTTGTTATGAATCCCTTCAAGGCTACCGTTAGAGCCAACCAGAGTAGCTAGTGAAAGTAAAGGTTGAGTGAGGAAGAATGGATTATCAGGAAAGGAGAAGTTGTGAAGAAAGCCAAAGGGGGGGAGTTAGGGGATTTTTGCTCTGCCCTCTCCCTCACAGACTGCTCTCCTCCTCCACTTTCTTCGTCTTCCTCCTGCGTCTCCTGTGTCTGCTCTCGGTTGTATTTGCGTCACTGAAGTGGATATGGAGGGGGGCAAAGGAGGAGGGTTGACTGAAAGCCTGTAGCTGAGGAATGTGACTTAGTGATAGAACATGGCTATAAAAGGTTTGCACTTCCCCTCTGTGATGTCACAACACAAACATTTCCTCCTTCCTTCTTCACCAGTTCCCAATTATTGACACTGCCACAACTTATCCCTAATTTCTCTGAAGTCTGCAGACAGTCTCTCTACCTTTCTTTCTGAATAAGTTACAATTTACTGTAAGAAGACAAAGCTATGCATTTTTCTAAATACCATTGACAGGATATGGTCTATGTGTTCTTCCCACTTCATTTGAAACCATGCTAAAAGAGTATATCTAACCTCAGAGCAACTGAGGTTAGAACCAACAGAGGTTAGATATAACTCAGTGCTTATTTTTATGCATTCCTTTTGTTTTGCCATGGAACAAATGTAAAAGCAAAACATAATATGTGAAGAATGCTTTTTCTGCCATCTGGCTTATACCTTTCAGAAAGGTTTATTATAACTGTTTGCCACTGTAATGCAGAAAAATGCATCACATAAGTGGTGCATATGTGGGGAAAGAACATCCTTTGCAAATATTCAAGAACGGAGTCTTTCAACTATTCTTATGTTTACCAAAGAGGAGTTGATTATATATATATATATATATATATATATATATTTTTTTTTTTTTAATTTATTTATTTTTTTAAGACGGCAGATTTTCTAGTATTGTTTAAAGTTGTCCTGATAAAGGTTCTTTAGACTTCGACCCTGGCAGCTTTTTTTGGATAGTATAATATTCTAATTACAATAACTATTGTGTAACAGTAGCTTTCAAAGAAGCAATTAAAAATAGCAGCTATATCCACCTTTTTCCTACCACTTTGCCCCTAAGAGAAAATCTGATTTCACTTGTGAACAGGAACATATTAAAGCGTTTGACTAGAATTTTAGATTTAGAAAGTTTTTCCTCAAAGATTGGTGTGTTTATAAGCGTACATTTATTCCAATTTTGTTCTTTTCTCCTCTGTTTGTCCACCTAATTGGTTTGCCAACACAAGGACTAGACAACAAGCATCCAATACCATATAAACCATAAGTGTGTGACAGTCACATACATTTCTGCTTCCTTGATATTATGAAAATTTGAGCTGATAAAACATTTGAAAACGTGCATGTTTTTGTACCTAGTGCAGTAAGCACCCCAGTCCTTTGCTCCCCATCCCCGGATTCCTCCCTCTGCCTGCTCCATCACACTGCCACACATGTAGGTTCTTGGGGAGGGGGTCGTTACTGGAGGGTTCCACCTTCTGATGACGTCCCCCACCCCAATTTTATTTTGCATTTTAGACACCTCCATCTAAAACACTTTCACAACACACATCTATGTAGGGCATTGTGGGGGGGCTTATTTCGTGGGCCATGGTTGGGTTGTCGATTGTGGGGGGTACGCTCGCACCGCCTGTCTTCCGGAGTGGGGGTGGACTGTGCTGGACACCCCCTTTTGATACTCCCAGTTTAAATTACAGTTTAGAGCAACATGCAACAACACTACATTTGGGCAGGTGTAGGGAGGATCGGGGTCTTCTCACACCCCTGTTCTCCGGCTGCCACCCGGAGTCTGGGGCCTGGAGAAAGAGCGAGCTGCCTGGTCCATGGTCTTGGCAGGGGGCTGCTGCGGGGCCTGGGTGGCCTGCCGGTGCCGGGGCTGTCACTTCTGCTCTCCCCAAAGGAGGGTGGAGGGAGGGTCATGTAGTGGCTGGGTGAATTAGTTAGTAGGGGTGGGGGGGCTCTGGTTGGGTGGCCTGTGCGGGGCGTGTAGGGCTTTTGCTGGGGGTTGTCTGGTCCGGGTGTGGGGTGGGGGGCCAGGCCCGAAGCAGGAACGAGATGGGTTGGCGTGGCGGTGTCACCGCTCTCCTCCCCCCATCCAGATTTTAGGTTCACTTATTGGGTCATACGATAATCCTGGGACCAACCACCGTTGCCGCTGAGTCTCTGGTCCTGTTATTATTGGATGTGAGTGTGAGTATGTGTGAATGTGCGTCCACGTTTTTTTTTCCCTCGCTCATCTTCAGAGAGACTGTGTGGTGTGAGTGGGGGCACAAGGGTGGGAAGGCCTGATTGAGACTTTCTTCTTTTTTTGTCAGGTTGAGGTCTGAACTGCTACATCTCCCAAGAACATCTCAAGTCTAAGTGCAGAGCCCATTTCCAGCCTCCACGCCTGGGCTCGCCGGTGCACTGGTGGAGCTCGGTGTATGGGGGTGAATGCCCGGGTGGCTACTGGCTTTTTCCTGGCGGCTTCTTGGGCTCCTGCCGGGGGTGTCTGGCGCCTGTGGGGCCTCGGATCCCTGGAACCCATGACCGGATTCAGTTTGGGGTGGCTGGCTGCCACCAGAGCCCGCAGACTCGTCCCCACGGCTCCATGGGGCTCCGGCGTTGCGGTGGCTGGGGGACTTCCTCTGGGCCGTCTCTCCTCCTTCCTTGGTCGGGGGTTGGATTTCCTGGGTTGGCCCCTCCCTGGCGCCTTTGCTCTTGGGGTCCCTTTGGGCGTCTGGGTCTTTGGGTCTCCTGGTGCTAGCCTCGGTGCTCTGGGGGGGCAGCTCTTCGGCTCTCCACAACCACTATTGAGCATTTTTTTCTTTGGATAAATTTACATGCACAAGTGCACTCTCACAAACGACTACAGGTGCTTGGTTCCAGGTACTCAGAGAATCACTTCCATACAGAAACCCCATATTCTTACCTTCAGGTAATACAGAATACATGTCAGATTAAATAATACTACTTATACTTCAGTGATAGTATCTAGGTGTTACTTTATTGTATGTCTTGTAGCATGTCTGTTGGTTGTGCTGTTCTTTTTACATCTCTTTGCAGGTGATGAAGCAGACTGAAGATGTTTTCTCATTATATCCCCTTTATCTCCTCTTTCTTTCATCTTTTCTCCTTTTTTTCAGTTTTTTCTTTCCTGTTCTACTTACATTGCAGTGTCCATATAATCTGTAAAACTCCCTGCATAATTATAATAAAGCAATTTATATGCATAAATCAAGTGGAAAACTATGCCCATAGCTGTACTGCTCCACTCGTGAAAGCAAAATCTGTTGGGCTCTTTTTGGCATTAAGTCAATTTTTCTTATTGCCACATTGCCAGACAGGACACTGTTAAAAAAACAAACAAAAAAAACGTGCATGTTTTTGAGTCTGTATTCTTTCCTATTAATCTGCTTTTCAGCTCAGGAGATTCATGGCTGGACTCTGGCAGTTACACTCTTAAATGCTGATCTCATTACCTTTATCTGTTCTCCTCCCTTTTACAAGCTTTGACCCACTTATATGTCCTGACCCACCCTGTTATAGTGATTCAACACTTGTTAGTTCTCGCCTTTATTTTCCTGTTCCAGAGTAAAGGGCAATAAAACAGTATTAAAGTCTAAAATCACAAATAAAAGAACAACATATGACCGAAACTCCCGTTCCAGATTCTTTTATTCCTGCCACAATTCATTGAGAAAAGAGTTGTTTATCTATAGGATAGTGTTACACAGTATACTACTTTAAAAATGGCAAGGAATATTCCAAAACAGGTTTTACCCGTCAGTTCGTGAAGTTTCTTAGTATTTTGGCATACTTTGACGGTAGTTAATGTTATTCTTTTCCAAGAAAAATCGTGGTGTTTCCCAACGGCCTAGTTAGCAAGGGGTCAAACTTACATAACCGACAACATCACACTCTAAATGGCTGACAACGTTTTAGGGCTAAAAGATTTCTCAACCACAATGTTTAATCTGCAGATTGAGACATGCTGGGAGGACGGGAGAGGGAGTATAAACCAGGGAAACTCTGCATGTACACAGACACACACACACATAGCTGGTTACTAGGTTCTATTGCAGAACCCTTTGACAGCAAAGCCTTAAAAAACTGCTGACTCAAAATCCTTTCCTTACGCCCTTGTAGATGAAGAAAAATGTTAATCCTCTAGAATTTGAAAGATTTGCTGAGATTTTTCCTCATGAAACATTTTATTACTGTGTTTAATCTAGAAGGACTTATAGATTAAAGTTTATGGTACAACTTTTTATTTGTTTCAAACTTTTATTTAGCCTATTCAGACCACTCTTTAATAAATTATCTTTAACGTTAGACTGTTTGCTTTGAAAAGGCTTGTCTGAGTGCATGTACAGGGCTTAAGATCAGGTGACACGGGTAAAGTCTATTTTGACAGAAGCAGCTTGGTGGTTGATTATTAACAGCCTCTCAGAGGGAGGTGATAGGTAGTCTGTGTTAAAAATTATCAGGTACAGAATGTAAGGTGGAAAAAAAAAGTTAAATTCAGTCAAGAATTAAAAATTCTCAGCAGTTCAACATGATCTATTTTACAAAAGAATGCACATTTTTTAGCGGTTGGTTAAATGTTCAGCTTTGTGGAGCTTTCAGACATCACTCTTTTGTTCCACGTTTAAAAAGTCTGGTTCCGTGAACCGGCTGGTAAGTTAATGTTTGTGAACAAACACATGCCAGTTTTTTCTTTTTTTCTTTTCTGGTCTTGCTGTTTACACTATGTGGTCATTGTCCGTCACCATGGCAACACATCCTGCTATTGCTTGAAAGGGGAACTGGGTTTAAAGACACAATGTGCAATTGTAGCTCAAGCTAAGGTTTACTTGGGGTCCAGTTTTAATCAGTTTCTTAGGAAAATCTGCTTTCCTCATGTATGTGTGTACTTTAAGAAGATGCAGTAAATCAATTTAGAATAAGACTGTCTCAGCAGTTTTCACAGCACAGCTGATAATGGGATCAAGTTTGATAAAATGTCTTTCTTGTTTTATTTACCTAATGATAATATTATAAGATAGAGAAAGAACAATGACAAAATGGAAAATTTGGTTTATTTATATAAAAATACTAATGAAATAAGATATTTAGGCTGCTTTGCTACTTCTTTTAAGGGAATCCTAATTCTTTCTTGGTTACATGTTAAAGATTCAAACAGTTATTATTTGAAAGAAAATATCATAACTGAGTCTTAAAAATCAAATACTAAGAATGGATTTCCTTGCCCTGTGATGGACAGACAACTTGTCCAGGGTGTACCCTGCCTTTCGCCCGTATACTGCTAGAGATTGGCACCGGCCCCGCCATGACCCTGATGGAATAACCGGGAGAAAATGGATGAATGAATGGATACATTTCATACCCTGAATGTCGAGAGGTTTGAAAACCTTCAAATGGTAATGTGTTTTCCAGCTGTGAAGTAAGAACGCAATAATACAATTGGCCATTTTCACAAGTAAATATATGTGGATCGAAACCTTTCCACTTTAGCTCTGAAAAGAAAAGCACTGCCTTAGTCTTTAAGAGCAATGCCTTTGCAAGCAGCAATGCCTCGGACAGACCGTCCCTTCGGATGAGCTGCACCAAAACTCAGTATCATCCTATTGGCGTGCTACTCCAGGCTGGGTGACAAATAAAGCAATTGTGATTTACATGTTTTCTACCAGGATTGCTTTGATTTAACTTATTCAGTGATAATGCCATCACCATCTTTTCTGTCAGGGATGGTGTGATCATGGTGATGTGCTATGCTAATTTGCATATAGCCAATTGTACTTGTTGCAAAAAGTTTTGGCTATGTTTTATAGTTTTGCTCCAACAATGACCACTTTCTTGAGACTTTTTCTGTAGCCCACATTCATGGTGATATATTTGTACCTGAACTGTGAGTCTCTACAGCTCTTCCTAAGCAACCACAGGGGTCTTCTCTGCTTCTCTGATTAAATCCCTCCTTAGACAGCCTTTTAGTTATGTAGTTTTACAAATTTGGATTAGTTTGAAGTCATGTCAGACTCTGACTAACTGACTAAAAAGTGCTCTGAGAGATGTTCCAAGCTAAGGGAAATTGTTTTCTAACTTTAATCAGCTTCCAGGTTCACATCTCTACCTTTTACTGATCTTCTATGTTCCTCTGTCTTTGTGATGTTTTACTGAAAATATTTTCAGGAATGATCTATAACAAACACTCTGAGGCCTTCAGAGAACTGCTGAAGGTTGATTTATAAACAAGAGATCTTTATTTACTGCCCATAGATTATTGAAGATCGGCACCAGCACCCCATGACCCTGATGAATAATTGGATGGACGGATGCATATTGACTAATTTTAAAGGCAGCTTGTTTCACAGGATTTGTAACTTCTCAGAATAACAAGCAACTTCACATGGAAGACAGTATTACCAATTTAAAAGTGAAACATTTCAAGGTTATGAGTACACTCTGAGTGTTCTGTGTTCTTACAACATAGAATGATGATTATGAATGTGAAAGTGATTGTAGGCCAGCTTAAATGGAGCACAGAATTGTTATTGAACTGTGAAAATGACTAAACAATTGTACGAGAACACCTTTAACATAAGGTTGCGCAACAGGATTTTAGTTTAGTATCATAAGCGCAAGTTCCTTGGCTTTCTAAAAAAAATCATCTTGCATTTTCTAAAGAAACATAATTCCAAATCCCTTCAACAGTCCACACTGTATCATGCAAAAATGGCTTAAAATCTGTCAACAATCAGACCCACTGAATGTCAAATATTCATGCAGTGCATACTTCACACGATGTACACACTGATTTAAACACTGCAACATCTATGGGAAACAAAACATCTATGACCATTTAAAACACGTTGCATCGTCATCTGTCCAGTCAAAGTGGCAGCTCCTAATATGTTCAGCTCAAAACTTTTGTTTCCTCGCTTCGGCTACCAAAACGCTGTTAGTGTGCTGTTGTGGTTGCACAACACAGTGCCTCACATGGAAAATAAAGTGGAAGTTGCAACAGGGTACTTTTGTGAACTTCTGCTTAACATCTGAATGTCTTGCACAATCTCGAGAACATTGAGCTCACGAGGCAGAACAGATCAATCAAGATTGGAAGCTGGAAATGACAGCAGCTGACTTGTTTCCTGGGAAAAACAGCATGTTGTGTAATCCAGTTACGTTCACTTTATTAAAACTGGGTTTTAGCACATTTTTAAGCATGAAAAAAGATGGGACTTGTGCTGCTGAGGGTTATACTGTGAGTCAGTATACTGTGGCTACTGTTTGATAATTTAGCTCTATATAAAGTTTGAATATTTCAGTCAAAATAGGAGGAAGAGTAATAGCCTCTGCTGTCAGCAACATGAGGGGAGGATGGTTAAATATACTGGTTTTAGTAATTTTACATAATTACTTAAAGCCTAGTTTATTCTTGAGAAAGCTGAGTGTGACTGTAAGAAATAAGTAAAAACTGTTTCTAAGATGTTTTTCTAAAATGTTAGAGAACAATATGATCTAGGGAAGCAGCCAGATAATTTCAACTGTTGTATAGAAAAACAAACTAGCTACATATTTTCCTTTAGGGAAGTTTTGCTTTTGTGTGTTCGTGGCTGACTCAATTTTTTTCCCCCTTTTGTCTGTGTCCCAATTTACAGAATTCCTTATTTCATGTAGAGCGTTTAGTAGCCATGTGCAAATTAGAGAACCTACTGATGTAAATCAATAAGAAGACAACAAAAAGTTTTGTTTATTTAGGAATTTATTGCTTGCTTTCAGGCAATTAAAAATATAATATTCTCTTTTTCTGTTTTTTTTTCTCCTCACATTGGCATTTCAGAGAGTTGGAAATATCTCTCCATAAATAGAAGTACAAAACACATAGTTTATTTTCTTTTAAACATGAATAAATACAATAAATACATTAGTTTAAGTTAAACAACAAGAGCCAACCAATAACCATATGGAATACTGCGGTGTTCCCTGAACCAGGCTGTCAAACAAACAAGGGGAGAAAAAAAACAAAACAAAAACAATAAATGGTGTGCAATTAACAAATGAGTAAATATGACAGAACATTTTACAGAATCAAACACCAGGAAAGCATGTCAGGATACAGATATTCAGTTCACAACTCAACAATCTATTAGCATACTTTGATCCTTCAGTATTCTGCAATATTTACTTGCACCCCAAGTCTTGATAAAAGAAAAATAAACTCAAACATCCTTACATGCATTCTTGTACAGTCACTCTTTTCATACACACTGAGCAGAATTACAAATGAAGCTTTGGTTGAATGCTACTGGGACATTTTCCCCATTTGAATTAGCTGTAAAGTGCATATAATAGACACATGTCAGGTCTTGCTGATTAAGGCTACTGAATCAAATATACTGAATCAAATATACTGCTTGTGGCACAAAGGATGGAAAAGTCTTTAAGGCACAGGCTTTGAGGATTATCACTAAAAAAAAGACATTTTAATCACCACTGATTTGTAATGAGCCAAAATATGTGCTGGTAAGGTGAAAACCTGCAGAGGAGGTAATTCTCTTGGAAGACCACATACAAAGATCTAACAGGCTAAGCTAAGATTATAAAAATAAAGTCTGATAACATTTGAGTTCTAAAATTATCTTAGTATGTGTAGTTTGTAAAAGATAAGTTCTAGAAGTGTTATTAAGTTGTCTTGTTCTGAACAGTTTTAAAAAGAGTCAGGAAATGGAAAAGCTACGCAAGTGTCATAGTCCTCTTTTCTTCGTCCCATCTGACATTTCTTTTTTTAGTCAGACAGGGACAAGCGCTCAAACACAGTGAGCCGCTTGGTGGACCCGTCGAAGGTTGGAGACTCGGTCCCGCTGGAACTGCTGCTGCTGTAGCTGTCCTCCAACGAGTCCTCAGAGGAGAAGCGCTGTAGTCCGGTGGGCCTGCTAAAACCCCCGGTACTGGCAAGACCAGGAAACAGCAGGCTGTTGTCCTGGTCCACCGTGCTGGAGAAGGATTTGGTTTTGTTACTGGTAAAATTATTTCCATGGCCACACATGCAGCGTGTGGGCTTAGGTTCAAGGATGAGAGGAATGTCTCCAGTACTGGTGCGGGTCTGGTGGCTGCCAAACTGGAATGCAGATGTCTCCCTTTGCATGGAGTCTCCATACACTGGGGAGAGGAGATCAGGGGGAGGAGGGGAAACTGAAGGTGCCCGAGTGAATCCTAGGTTGGGGTCATTTAAGAGCGAAGGGAATGACGGAGGAGAGGAACTGCGAGCAGGCCCCATGAAGCCAGCAAAGCTGACACTCTGGCGAAGCTGGTGGCGTGGGTTGTGGACGCCAGAAGGATTTTTCTGCTGCTCAAATTTAGCCGATGATAGGAGACCACCACTGATTTTCTCCTCATGGATGAAGTGACAGCGTGAGCCGTAAGGACAGTAGCCGAAGTTGTAGAAGGTTCTGCAGGGTTCGGTCTTATATTTAGGGTGGCGGTAAAGTCCTCTCAGTTCGGCCTCACCGTGGGCAAACTGACACTTGCTGCCATACTTGCATGTTCCACTCTCCTGGTATCCACGACACAACTCAGTCTTGTAACGGTTAGAGGAAAGCATTGGTGGTACCTGAGCTTGGAGGTTAGACGCGGGAGGAAACCCCGGTGGGGGGGCCACTGTAGTAGCAGAGCTCAGGGGAAAAGACTCCAGGCCTTTAAGGTGTCCGATTGAAGGAAGCAGGCAGCTGCTGGGCTCGGTCAGACTCATGGAGCGGTCAGGCCGGAAGGTGAGCTGTTTTGTGTTGGAAACTTGTGTCCCCTTCCAGATGGGTGACCAAATAGAACTGCCATTGTCATCATCGTTAACATGCTCAGAGCTCGAGCTGAGGCTCGAGGAGGCAGGATGGGAGGAGGGGCAGAAGAAGGAGGTCGATCGGCTCAGTCGGTTTTGCCCTGGGATTTTAAGCTGTGACTGTGGCAAGAGCTGGTCTTCATTCAAGGCCAAGTTCATAAGGTTCTGTAAAATAGTTCACTCAGTTACCAAAAAAGCATACAGACTGTCTGTAAAGTGATACATTTTGACTCATATTAGAGCTGACAGGAACAAAAAAACTTCTGTATGTATTTTTAGAAGTTCAGAAAACAGATCAACACAGAAAGAAAAAGAAAGAACAACTTATGATTTCACTTACTTTTGCGATGATATCGTCAAGCATATCGGACATGCTGTATCCTTTTGGCTGTACCAAGAAAACTGAGCTCTGATCCTTGGTTCAGTGTTAAATGAAATGCCTGCGTGTAGAGTTGGCTTGACTCTGCATTTCAAAGGCCTTTTTATGAAGGCTGATGAACTCCTCCCAGAACGGGTGGGGTTTCCACAAGTTGTTCCCGGATGATCCTCCTTCTATCAACCCCCTTCTCCTCCCCCTTTAGAAAAAAAAAAAAAAAAAGACGAAAGAAAACTGAGTACTTTTAGCCAGCTGTGTGAAATCTTTCAGTTTCATAGGTATGTGAAGGCAAAGTGCCTTATTTGCATAGTTCTAGTAGATACTCTGCCTCAAGGGCAAAACAAAACCAAATGTGTTTATGCTCTAACACATACAGTGTATAACCACAAACTTCCTGGAGGAAGATAAATACCCCCCACTTTGTCTTATATTTTAACAATCTGAAACACTTAAGCTCAAAGAGAATGACCAAAAGTCTGTTATGATCAAGTTATTCATTTCTAAGTATATCTAAACCTGTACACTCAATCATATGTTTACAGTATGTAACCTCGTATATTCCAGTGACTAATACTACACTTTTGGGAAGTGTGGTAAGTGATCACACAATGTATAGTTTTTTTTCACTCCCAAAGTGAGCAGATGATATTACAGTACACTTACGTTTACGAGAATATATCCTCTTGCTATATCATCTGGTTTCAGTGATGATTACATTAGAACTACAAATGAAGCTATTGACTGGTGCAAACCTGTGAACAAAACATGAGTTGAACATTCTTAAGATTTTCATATTTTAAACCACATAGGGCTGTTGTAATCCTTTTACTATTGTACTGCTTAAGTACAATAAATTGTTAAACATTCCACACACATTTCTTTTAACTTCTGACTTGAAATAGGCCTACTGTAGATCTATTTTCCCCCTAAGATTATTTTGTAGTTGTTTTTATGGAAATTGTCCCGCTTTGAAGTACGGGGCCTACAGTGGAAACGTTTCAGTCTTTGTCTTTAAATGTCACATATCAGATTATGTATTCACCACAAACATTATGTCTGCAGATGTTCTGAATTTTTTTTTTACATTAAAAATTATAATTTCCCCCAAACTGTTTTTTTCAGCTTCTCCTTTACATACCCAATAAAAACCAAATTACACATACCCATGACAGATTTATTTTGTTCTTTTATGAATATGGCTGTTTCATACAGGAAAGGCAACAAACACCTCTCAAAGCATAAGAACATATAAAAGGAGCATTAGTGTTAAAAAAGGCTTTAGCAATATTTTGATTGTCATTTTAAAAATATGCTTTTCAATAATTAATCAGAAAATCATAATTTTCATTACAGCAACAAACCTTTTTATATATCTTACAATTTATCTGTAGCTGAACTGAGCAAGTCCAAGACCGTAATGAGTTGTCCTAGTCAGCAACTGCTTCCATATTTTCTTTCAGCTTAAAAACTCTGGCGCTACCATTTCATATAATTAATATTTTCCCAAATCACTAGAAAGATGTCAGTAAATAAAAAAATCTAAATCTGCTGGTCTGTGGTTCAACACTGCCATTATTGCTTGGTGTTGCAATAAGCTGCTTTAGACGTTCTAAAGCAGTTGATGATAAATAAACCAATACATCGTGAATACAAATTTAATTAAAGTTAGTAATCAGGTAAAATATCATTATTGCTTTTTTTTCCTAATAAGATATGTGTCTGATAAGGTTTGCAGACAGTTTTGGCATGGGTTCTACTACAACACTAAGTCATTAAATATAGGTTAGTACTGGTACAGCTGAAATACTATGCAGCAGGAACAGAATTAGAAAAGATAATGTTTTGGGAAGCTGAATTTTTTTTTTATTTCATAAATGTAAATCAGATAATTTAAACAGTTGTGTTTTCTTTTCGCTCTACACTGCTGCTCCTCGTGCATGTGTCACCCACTCAAATGAGTCATCCAAAATCCTGGCAATGACGGCGCATATATTTTAATTAATGTTGTGTAAGTGTGGAAGTCACTGTGATATTGATGTCTGACAATCCCTCAGCGGACAAGTCAATCAAAACAATGAAATTACAAGCAAATTATACACAAATTACTCAAGTATTAAAATATTTTAAGTACTATGAATCAAAACAAAATTGCTTACAGTTTCATGTATTTAGATCTCTGACTGATGATTTTTTTGGGTTACAACCAAGAGAAATCAGCAAATTTATTCTTAAGTTGTAGGAATCGATTCACCACATTGACTTAATATTGTTTACTACTTCAGAACTTGAAAAAGAATATCTATAGATGTACAAAACTTTGGTTCAAATGCAGCCTCCTTTTCATTCTTTATCCATGCAGATTCTATATGTTAGGAACAACACTGCAGAACTCCACGCATCACATATCTACTTAGACAGTTCTATCATAACTCCACAGTGAAATAAAATTAAAATCAAAAACAAAATCCAGAGCTTAAAGACCCCCCCCCAAAACAACCCATTTATCATTAATATCTACTATTAGGATACAGTACAGATTCCCATTAGACTCAAGCATTGTTCAACAACGACAAACTATTTATGTAGCAGACTTTACGTCCAACTTAAGTGTAAAAATGGCAGCCATCAATTCACTTTAGATGAATCTGGACACTTAATTTCTGAGAAAAATCCTCTTTCACACCTTTAAATCCCCAATTATCAAGAAAGTTCAAAACAGGCAAAAATGCAGACCCAGCTGCCTGTAACATTTAATGCAAGCTATTCAGACCAGGTCAAAGCAATTACAAACATCAAAGCATTCAGAGTATTAATAGGAGCAGAAAAGCAGCAATATTTTGTTGTTGAACACACTGGTTTTAGAAAATACATTTGCTATAGGATTTAAAAGAATCACATAACACAAGTGCATCATGTAACTACTTCAGTGGTTAGCTACATAAGGACTAATAGATAATCAGTTTTTTAGTCAGTTTTC
>NW_015150810.1:139879-162290 GCF_000732505.1 Cyprinodon variegatus
TATTTATTGTATTTATGGAGTTTAATTTTCAGGTATATGGTATTTATTCTGTTAATTAATTTAACTTAGTAAACTGTGAATTCAAGGTTTGTACCAAATTGTGATTTCTCCCTACAGTGGAACCCCTATAGAGGCGAATCAAAATCCTGCCACGTGAAAGTTTTTCTGTGTTTTTTAAAAACAACAACTATTTACGTACTAGGTTTTAAATTTAGAAAGAAAACTGACCTCGCATGCTCTCTACACTGACACGATGATGTACTGACATCATGGTCGAGGCCAAACAAGCTTCTCATGTTCAGCTAATAATATTTCCAGCTAGATATAAATAATACTGTTATATTATAAGCTTGCAGAAATATATGAGCCTGTCAACAGCGAGCGGAAAATTTTGACCTCCTCTTTAGAATTATTTCTCTTTCACTTGTAAAGGAAATTTGCGTGGATACTTGGGAAGCAAAAATACATTCTTATGTGTGTCTGTATGTTTACATGATGATGTGGTTATTTTGATCCCCATGGTTTTGCTGTCTCTTGCTACATTTGGAGGGAGTTTCTCCAAAACAGGGAGTGGCATGCACAGAAATGTTAGTGCAAGAGTTTTTGAGGGCATATGTGTGTGTGTGTATTTCTTTCCTTTGTGATTGGGTGTGCAAGGGCTCTATTTTTTTTTTTTTTCCAAATGGCTGTTTCTTCCATGACTTGTTTTAATTAATATAATATAACATGTCAGGGCTTGATGACAGAAGTGAGCTGATGTGCAATAAAGAAATGTTGGAAATACAATGTAATCTTCCACTTTAAGGTCTACTTTTCTTCTTAACTTAAAGTTTATTATTTGAATTGCAGTTCTAGGAGATGCATATTTTAAAATATAAATTAAAAAAAATGAATGCATGTATGAGCAATGCATTTTCAATAAAAAAAATACTTATCTATTTGCCATAATAAATGTCTAAGTAAAATAATGAAAAAAACAAACAAAACATAATCGTGTCCTGGCTAGACTTTCTAATTGGGCTTCAGCACACACCCAATTTTCATCTACCTTTATCAGTGTACTCTCACTGTGTACTTAGATAAAACTGTTACTGGCTGGATCATTAACCAAAGAGTCTTTTTTCTGCCTTGTCAGTCACGTAGTATCTGCTTTTAAACAGAGCTGACTCAAATGCCTTAACATCTGTGGTTAAAAATATACACAGTTCAGTACATTTTAACTTATCCATGGTTAGATCATCTCAACCTGTATACTAGGTCTAAGGTCTTTGCATGTGTGAAAGGTGGTTTTAAAATATTTTACATGTAACAGTCGTTTACCAGCAGCAGAGTTGACGTTGACATGTTCAGCAGAAAACTATGATGCCAAGATGATTCAAATAAAAAGGCGTCACACGTCAAACTTTAAAACATTTCCCTACAGCCCTGTACATGACAGACTGAAGAGAGACTTTTAAGGTTAGAGATGTGTGTAAAGTTTCCTTTCTGACTCTATAAGACTTGTGGTGGAAATATTGAGGTTTTTGACGATTTTAACATGTTCTACATACAAGTGAAAACGTAGAAATGACATGCTGATGAAGGTTCTCAGTTCTCAGGGTAGAAATGACATATTTTGAAGCCAGACTGTGTAATTTGTAGCCACTGGGGTTCTAAACCTGTAACTTACAGGTATAGCAGCCCTGAAACTAACGGGCAACCCTTTACTGCCGTAAAGCGGCACTCTGTCCCACATGAATCATTCAGAGATAGATCAGACCCACGTTTTAGAGGAGAGCAGTCTGCACAGAGCGTTAATGCGTGCCATGTGCTGTACGCTGAGATGAAAAATCATTTAAAACATCTCAAATGAAGTTATTAGACCAAAAGTTACAAAATGTTACTTAGAAAAAAAAAACGATTAATGAAGCTGCACACATGCTTTACATTCAAAAACAGGAGCTGCTGACTAAAACCAAGGTAAGTTCTGATACATTGTATTTAAACCAAAAAATACCATCAAGATGAATGGATTTTTAATGATTCCTCATGACCTGAAATAACACAAAGTCCACGTTACAATCAATAAACCTCTCTGACACATTGATCAGCTGTGTATTTGATCAATCCTCTGTTTGCACTGATTGGATTTTTTTGTTAAAGTTCAACCACACTGTTATTGTCCAATAATGTATTAAACCCACCAGAACAAGCATCTTGAAAATAATTCTCCTAGTTTAAAATAAAGAAAACTCTGCATACCCAGTATTCTATACTTACATTAGATTACTGAATTTACAGTTCTATGAAATTACTGTAATAAAGGTAATAAAGTTTCAATAAGGCATTTTGTCCAAATACAAATCTCTACCTGGAATTAACATATGAAAATCTTTATCTTTTCTCTTATAGTGTTTGAGAAAATGTTGGGTATAATATTTCTATCTCACAGCCAAACAGCATTTTAAAATAAATAAGAGTAAAAGACATTTCTTTGAGAGGAAAATTGAAACTCTTCTTAATATTTCAGTTCTTTTTTTCATTCCTAGACTTCTCTACAAACAAGTGCACCTATATGAGAGGAACTCAGGGAAAATTTTTAGGCCTGTGACTCACCATTAAGTCTAAAACACCAAGTCATGATCACATGGCCCTTGATGACAGGTAGGCTTAGTCAACATTGAAGGAGACACCGTGTGGCCACTAAGGTTTCCCTTCTTGCAGAAACAAAATGACCCTACCGATAATTGTACTTGCATCATGTTTTACAACAGCACTGAGGAGAAAATTTGAGGTGTTTTTTGGTTTGTAATCTCTTTCAAACCTCTTACCTTAAGACCCTTATAAATACAGTTTGGCCAGCCTTTGCCGACATTAACTAATACCTTGCAAATATTTAACCATACCCTGCACATCATCGCTATGGTGACATGCCAAACACTGAAAACCTAAATGAGCACAGGTCAAATAGTTACTTAGCAACAGCTGTGGAGCAGGTTTGTCAAGCTAATAAAGATGTCACAGAAATATGAGCCTGAGCTGCTAATACCTTTAAATTTACTGGATGATTCTGGAAAAGAAACAGAGGGAAAGAAAAGGGATTCTTACTGCAGAAAGTGAGTCAGTGGTTTAAGTGAGCAGCCTGTGTTGAAGCTGGGATCGGGGGAAAGTACCCTGCTCTCCAGACCTCTGGCACTCTTATATGACACGTAACCGATGCAGAGGCTTCTGTGTGGGAAGCTTAACAGGTGGACTGCATTGGGACCAACTTTCATAATATAAACCTCATTTTCAAAATATGCAGACTTTAGTGTAGATATAGAAAATTATTTAAATCTACCTATAATTGGTAGAACAGATCTATTTAAGAGTTCAATTTTGCTTCTGTTGCCTTCAGTTTTGTCTCTTATAAAATTTCCCGAAGACATACGTTTTCAGAAAATTCTACACAACAGATTGAATGCAACGTTTTAAAAAATATACAATGACAAATCCTTAGATCAGTAATTCAACACTGTGTTTAGTTTTTTTTAGGCATACTTCATCCTATATTTTTTTCTTTAATTATTTTTGTTTAACAAACAAACATCTGTGACAAATGCAGCTGTTGTGTCATGTATTTAAGCTCTTCTTGCTTTTTCTTCATGCGATCCTGATGTGATGTTACCTTTGTACCCTGTTCCTTGTTTGATTTCTAAATGAAATTTTGTATTATTTTTTATTTAGGCATTGGGCTTTTAGAAGCCTTTTTCTTCAGCCCACTCGTTTTGAGCAGAAATAAATAAATAAAATAAAAAATAAATGAATAAATATGTACAGTATCAAGATTCAATGATGAAACACATTTGTCTGAATAATTGTACGTTTTAAACATAACAACCTCATGCCAAGTATTTTTTAGGATTTTTAAGACCACATCCCTACATTGAAAACTGTTGTTGTTGGTCTGACGGTTTATCAGAATCACCTTAAATTTGCAGGTTTGCCACAAAATCAAGTGATTTTACTTTGGTTCTGCTTTCCTCTTATTGTCAACATTAAAAATATTGAATATAACCCATCCCCTTGGGGAACAGTGGGCTGCCATGTGCGGCGCGCAGTGAGCCGCACATGGCAGGGTCTTGCTCAGGGACCCAGACTGCTGAATGTGGGGATCGAACCGGGTACTTGCAATCTTCTCAGAGCACAAGCGCACTGCTCTAACCACTAGGCAAACACTCCCCACTTGCACAGAAGAAGAATAGAATAGAATTCAACTTTATTGTCATTACATCGTCACAAGTACAAAGCAATGAAATTCACTCTCTGCTTTTAACCCATTCCTTTGGGGAGCAATGGGCTGCCATTGTGTGATGCTCATGGACCAGTGTGGAGTTAAGGGTCTTGCTCAGGGACCAGGAGTGGCAGTCTGGAAGTGGGGTTTGAACTTTAAACCTCTGGGATCCAATCTCAATGCCCTAACCACTAGGAAACCAATCCAGCTTGGAAGAAGAAACTGCCTTTGTATCACCAAGAATAAAAACCTAAGCAGTTTATGTGCTGGATATGTGGGCTCCATGCAGAGACATTAGCTGTCCTTTTTCTGACCTTAGACCTGAATCTAACTTAGCTAGGCAGATTGATAATGTGCAGCTCTTAAGTTTAGTTTTACGCAACATAATCCTGCGACTGCTCCTGTCATATCTGTTTAGCAAAAGCAAGGAAATTCAGCAGAACCTTCCAAGGTCCTTATTGATAGAAGTGACACCTGGTACCTTCCTACTAAAGACTGGTTTTGCTCAATCGTGGTAACAAATAAAAAAATGTCAGCAGACGGCATGAAAAAGGAAACCAAAACAACGTAATGCCAATAAACTCTGCCTGTTGTTTGTCAAATATGAAATAATAGAATCTGACAAAGCAGATGTGACAGCAGCAGCTACAAGTGCGTCCTTCTCCACTGCCGTGTTTATTTTGGTTCACAAGAATTCAGCTTGGGTTACTACAAGTCATAAATTGACGGAATTTCAGTCCTTTCTGCAGATTTAATCTTAATCTTAAATATCATGTTTTCATTAACTGGAAGTTGAAGAATAATGAATCCTGGAAAAAAATGCTTAAAAACCTATGAGTAATTATTCCACAGTATATAATGTGTTTCACTTAGTCAATTTAGTTATTGAAATAAACATTTCTAAAATAATACAGATAGATGTATTTGAGTGAAACCCGTAGTAAACTGTGGTTTCTTAGGATTTGAAGCAGTTATTTATTCATTGCGTCTTCTTATCTGGCAAACTTCTGATGACTAATCATTATCTCGTTATTCTCAGCAGATTACTGGGTTGTTTCTGGCTCATATGTCAGAGAAGTAGCTAATGATGGGGCAGTTTGGCTCTCGCTTACTCATGTCATACTCACGTATATTTAAAGATATCGTTTCAATATTATCTTCCGATCAAAACAGTTAGGAACTTTACTGTAACAGTGAATTTACATTTTGACTGTTGACAAAAGCCATTACCAACGCTAATCATGAGTATATTGACCCCTTTAGCTGTCGGTTACAGCTAAAACCATATATTTAAATGCTATCTGACACAAATGACACATTCAATCCACTTGAGGTTACCAGAATTATAGTTTTTTTGCCAAATAAACAATTAACTTTTGCACATGATACCTTGAAGGTGTCCCCACTAGAAAATATGACTTTTTCATGTTAAAGCTTGTGTGTTGGTGTCAGGTTTCAGTTCAAACCGGCAATATGACAATATGGGGTGTAAAAGTGGTTTTGTCTTTTTGGTGAAACTAGAAAAACACACAGTGTTGCTCTCTCCACAGAGTGTGTTTGGTCTGCATAATTGATTTATGTAATTCGTAGAAGCGTCCTTACAGTACTAAGCCCGTCTTGTTTTTTTTCCCCGATAGTTGTTTTTCCGATTCCAGCAATCAGGGACTCACCTGATCTGCAGTCAGTGAGTGTCATTGCTTGTGTAATTTTTAACCAGTTGTATTAGAGATGGGTATGATGGTAAAGACATCATGGCAAACTGCTAATGTTGCTAATGATACTTTCATATGAACATGCAATACATACAGAAGTATGTACAAAATTAAGTACAAAATATGTGTACTCTAATGAAAAAGGGGGTAATAAAAAGGGTCTGAATCAACGTTTTAAAACCTTTTTTTTCTAAATATCATACATTTTAAATGCTAATTCAAAGGTATAGAGGTGGATTTTTGCGAATGTTGTTGTATTTCCATCTTTAATGGCATCTTGCAATATAAGCTACTGGAACCAGAATTTCCCTGAAGGAGTAATCCCATGGGATAAATAAAGTTGAGTCTAAATCCTGGCATACACTATAGATAGATTTCGACATGTTGACACAGAGTTGACTCTCAATGTAAGAAAAAAAACAGATGTTGGCTATTTCCTGCAACCAAAACCAAAAATCCAAATAAATTAGTCTATAAATAAATCTGTAGCAGAATTTCTAAAATGCATAAAAATCAATAAAACCAACTAAAATGCAATGTGCAGATTCACATCATCTGGTCAAGTATTAAGAGCCAAGGAAAGGACTTCCAAAAGTGTTTGAAGAGTTGCACAGATTTCTACCATCAACAAAAGCAGAAGACAAGGAAAGTATTCAGGTAGCAAAACACTTGCTATTGGCAGAGAATAGAGAGTGAGAATTGAGTTGCACTAAACCTCTGAACGGTACAGAAAGCACAACTGAAACCCTAATCCAGTTGTGTAAAAAGCATAATTTCACCATAAACTTTATAAAAAACTGACAGGGTCATCAAAAGAGTAGTTATGAGGAGTCTAATGAAGGGGATTAGGACATTATCACAGCAGATACAGCTTTTCCAATGAGGACAATTGGTAAGGCAATTTACCAAAATTGCTTCTATGCAAATTCTCCGCATGAGACTGCATTGCTAAAGATTAAGCACATAGAAATTGACCTAAAGTTTGTGATGTAGAAAACAGATGAGCGAATACTCTTGTCTGGTCAGGCAAGGTCAAAGCCGTTGTCTATATGATAAGAAAACAGAGAACAACATATTTTTTGTCTGGAAAATGTTTTTTTCTCACTGCTTTGGAGACTGAATATATAACCACTCATCAATTTCACATTTGAGATCCACCAACGTAATCCTTTATGAAATACCCTTAGTTTAGAAAATTGGTAAAGGAAAGATTACAGAAATAAATCAATCGGATGTAAATTGGAATACATCTTAAAGATAAAATGTCACTCACTGCTTTTAAAAAGATTTGTATCTATTCATACCCCCTCCACAATTTAAGCCCTCGATAATACCGCTTTGAAAATGTCTGAGTTTTCCATAAAGAAAAGAAAAGGTTAGAGAGGTCGGTGAGCATGTGAAGAAGATTAACATGCCTATAAGCTTATGTTTTACAATCTGTGACTGGTAAACTGGTTAAACTCATGGGATATCAGAACCCAAATTGGATTGTTTAGGTTTAAATCATACATTATTCAATTAAATTAGGATATTTTGAGTAAAAAAAAATAAAAATCTTGCTTACATCACGCAATAACTGGAACAATCCAACTGAGCCTGTTGGATTTAGAAACAGCTTAAGCAGAACCACCTGTCTTACTGCAAAAACTATGCTAAAACATTATAAAATGCAACACATGATTATTAAATTGTTACAATATTATGACAAATGTATCTACATCAATCAGAGTGGAATGTGTTACGGTCTTTTTTTTAAGACTTTAGGACTCCAGTGAGCAGGAAACATTGTCCTTCTTAGTAGTCATCAGAGTATAAAAATTAAAAGAAGAGTGCATTAATGTCATATCTAGTTCACATTAAAAGAACCAAGAAGAAGAATTGAAAACACTGCTGGCCTTACTTCATTTATGATCAGTGTGCAGGATTCAAAAGAAAACATGACTTGAAAGACTGGAATCTGTGGGAGCGTTCCAACGTGCAAACCACTGCTGGTTAAAAAGAGCATTCACTGGAATTATCTTTATGATCCTTAAAAAAACCTTTGGAACATTAACTATAGAAGGTTGCCTTATTTATCAAATTTATCAAATCATTACCCCAAGGTAATTAACTACTAAATTTAAACCAAATACACAGCAGATTACAGATCTAAATAAAAGAGCAAAAGAACAGAGTTACTGTTTTATTAGTAACATTATCTATATTCACATAAAAACATGGATCCGGATCATATACAACTGTATATATGTATTATATGTGTATTTGTCAAATGTAAACAAACCAAAATAAGGCCTTTGAATCATTCTCATGTCAGATCAAATTTAACAGAATATATAGCTGAGATTTTAGCTATTTGTTAACTGTAAGAAATACATTTTAAGGTCAAGAATAAAACAGAAAAGTTTAAAAAAGTTCTAAACAAATTTTATTAGTGTATTCTTCAAGCCCAAAGGCATTTCTGCCGTACTTCCTGTATCAGCAGGGGAGAGTGGTTTTGGAGGAATTTCTTCTGCGAGCAAAACAGTCGTAATTATATTACTGAAACGGCTGTGACTGTAATCTTGGTTGATACCACACACAATTAATGCTGAGGTTTTCCAGTGTGTAACTCAAGAGCTGTTATCTGCCTTTTTCTTTGGCAGTGTGAAATGGTGCATTTCAATAAAAAATACAACTTTCATATACCACAGTTTATAGAAAGTATTTCTATTCTGTAGCAGAGAAAGGTAAGGATTTAAACATAAACATAAAACTAGAATAAATGTATCCTAAACAACTTGGTTGAGTGACTGACTGAAAAAGAAAAACCTAGTCAAGCACTTCTGCAAGAGAAAATTATATGAGTTGTGTTACAATGAATGCAGTTGTCAGAAAACAAGGTATATTTAGAATGCCAGAAAAGGTCTGCCAGTAGCTCAGGCTGAAATATAATGCTATGTTTCATATTCTGTGACCGGTTACCTAAATTATCAAGTGGAGGGTATTTCCCTTTCGGTAAAGAGTTGAGTTTGAAATTTCCTTTCACCAAGGCAAATCCATGGCTGGGATTTCGTTTTTGCAATTTAGGGAAATGAATACCTAGAAATGTATGCATTTAAAATTTTTGTGCAAACAAGTAATACTGTGAGTATGTCTTGTACCATTTGAAATTGTATTAACTGACCAATGACCAACAAATAAACTATGCATAACTGTGAGGTGAAAAAACAATTATATGTTTTTAAGAATTTTGGTTCTGAAAGAGGTAAAGTGTATGACAAAGAAGGGGAGGATAAATAAGGGCATTAGCCAGGATGCCAGTGGTACCTTGGAGGAGCTGCAGAGATCTACAGCTCAGGTAAGAAAACTTTTCATCTGACAATTATTAGTCATTTGCTTTAGAAATCTGGACTTTGTGGAAGTGTGGCAAGCGGAAAGTAATTTCTAAAGAACCTTGCAAAATACATATATGTGAATTTAACTGTTTTGTTGAGATAAGACTTAATGGAATAGTTCAGATCAAAGCACATCTATGTGCATGACATTGTAAACTCCTAAACCTTATTGAGAAGCCGTAGCAGGATTTTTAAAAGATTGGATTATAGGTGTTATAAGTTGAGTCTTACTGGGTTTCCTCTAATTTGCAAAGATAACTGGTCAATAATTTTCTATAGATGTGCTAAGTTGTCACAGACATGTTGCCAAATCTGTAAGTGTATCTACAGGTGATTCTGGAAGGTACTGAACCAGGATACAATTACTTAACAGAACTCTTCTGAATGTTAACATGTTTGGACTCTCTCTGGTGGGGCTGATTTATTTGCTGTGTTTTTTCTATAAACAAAGCTTAAAGGAAAATCAGATTTCCAGATATCTTGGTTAAAGGAAATGACTGACTTGTTTTGCTCATCAAAATAGCCAGAGTTGAGCCCTACATACTCTGACATGTTAAACATGTAGAGGAATTGGGTTGAAGGAAATTAAACAGACAAGACAAAGTTGAAACTACAGTATATTTATAATTTTTTAGCATTTCTTTATTCCTTTTCTTATTCCCCACAGTACATCTGGAAATAGCTGTTATTTTAAGTAGGAACAGTCTTTCTGAAAATTTCTCTCCTCCTTATATTTCTGGCTTTTCCAGAATAGAGCAGCCCTCTTCCTTCTAACACGGAAATTCAGACAGAGTGTAGAAAACCAGAAAAATGAGGGTAGGAGAGAATGACGGGAAGCCAGGGTAGGAAAATGAAACAAAATGTTCTCAGCTTTAAGCTGGAGTGGCTGCCAGGAAATGAATTTGGAGTAGTAGTGAAACTAACGCCGAAAGTCGGTGAAAAGAATTCCAAAACCATTAACACCCTAGTTGTGCTTTGGAAAATTGCATATTTCTCACATTATGGATAAAGCTAAACCAATAATGCAGATGTCTTCTTTGAGCTAAGAAAATATAAGTGAAAAGTGAAGAAGATATGAAAAACACAAAGCTGGGGAAAGACAAGAATGTTTTCAAATTTCTTTTGGCTACCGCAGACTGTTGGTAGCAATTTCAAACTTGGAATTCCTTCATGATACACTTTGTAGCCTCACAAGCATTAAATCACGGCTCTGTAACTGTTTGAAAACCAGGGAGCAAGGATAAACATGGTAACACACTAAAAACAGCATAAATGTCTAAAAAAAGGAACTTTCCTAAATTGAGCTAAAAAAAAAACACCCTTATTTCTTTTATCTTAGGTGATATTTCATTGCCATGTATAATAAGCGACTAAAGTATATATCATTTAAGTAGGTTAAAGTGTTGTGTAAAGGATGTAATTTTAGTAATTTAGATTTTCCTACAAATTAGACCAGTCTGATGTTCAGTGATAAACATATATGACTGTTTTTAGATATTTTGTAAGGAATGTCAGTTATTTTTGTACCTTGGAATATTTTGTCACACAAAGGAAGAACTCAAACACTGTTATTAGACATTAACAGGTAGGGGACAGGCTGCTTTTGTTACTCAGTAAGCTCTGTACATTTGCAATGTACTTTGTTCACTGGTATATTGTCTCGCAGCTTATGAACACTTTAGATATTGCTTAAATTGTTTAAAACTTTAGAGGTTGAACTGCTACTCTGTGATACAGGGCGCTTGTTCATTCTTAAATACGACCGTTTCTTCATAATATGTTAGTATTAGTCTTCAGAGTCTTCAGTCTCTTTGCCTATAATTCGTTAATAATCAAGTTATTGTCATTAAAAACACCTGCACGGGACATAAGAACCTGAAAACTGTATTTTTCTGAAGGTTTAAGTATTAGTTTAAGCAACAAGATTTTGCGAATTTTAGGTTTATATCACAATCTGGTTAGGATTAGTAAATTCTTAGTCAGTTTAAGTCGGATTAGCTCCACCTATCATGTTTTGAAGCAAGTGTTATGTTAAAGGAAGTACCAACACTGCATTCTTTATACATAGCAAAACAGCCTGGTATTTCCAGCACTTTCTTTAATGTTTAATTAACAAGATACTAAACTACCTGAATAGTATGAATTAACGTACCCTTTTCTTTCTTTTAGCATATGTATTTTTAGGAACATGTTTTCTCAGCATAATTGCAGAATCATGTTCAGCCAAAATAAGATGAAGGAATACATCTAAACCAATTAAGGCAACACTATATGTTTTGAACCAAGCTTTACCTAATTTGACATACATTAAATAATTTTTCGGGTTACCATATAACACTTGGCATGTAGCGACGCTCCTTGCAGACTACCCTTCTTCAAAAACTCACCCATGAAACCTAAATGGGTTGGATCTGTTACTGAATGGGTTATAAACCTAAAGCGTCAATTTAAAGCAGTCTGATTCTAAAAAGTTATGTTAGGCAACAACGCAGATATGACACACACATGTTTTTAGTTATTTAAAATTGAATCTAAAGCAGTTAATATTATCTTGTATTACAGGTAACGCCATGACTTCTCAGTTTGTTGGTGCAATGCGGTCTTCTATCAAAATGAAAAAATAGGGAGAGTTTAATTTTGCATCATTGCAGTTGTCAGGTAACCTGGCAGAAGCCAGATTGATACGTGTAGAGTTGAGTTAAGTTCTACGTTATCAATCTGTGATGGCAGCCGTTCAGTCTGTCTGTGAAAAGGAGGGACGTTTATTACAATACTTCAAGCTGATTGGGTGAAGTGCCAGCCTTCCATAATGAGCTTTCAGCCACTTTTAGCAGCAAATCTTGATGTTTTCACAATTAGCGGAGTAGACTAATCAATCAAACTTTTCCAAATCCTGTCGGAAGAAAAGCACAAACATCTTTCCCATCTACGAAAGCACAAAGTGCTTCTCTTTGCTCCTTTTTTAAATGAGAAATTGTCGCTATTTTAGCTAAAATCGATTCCATTGCAGTATCGATAAGTGAGTCCTCCAGTGTAGCCATGTTTGTAATGCCCTCCAGACTGCCAGTATTCCTACATGTGCAGCACCAAAAAACATTACTGGCATTTCATTGATCAGAATCGCTGGTAGTTAGGAGACGGACGTATTAGCAGGAGTCTTTCAAGATGGATTTGTTGTGAGACTGAAAACTCAGAACTCGCGACAATCCAGCTTGCAGCTCAAGGTTAGTTTTCAGTGGCTTCGGGGCACTAAACCTGGAATTTACAGGCCTAGCTCCCCTTGTGGATAAAAGTTAAACAGTGCTGCTTTGAAGAGGCATTACTGAGTTGTCTAATGATACTGCCACCTGTGGTCAAAACACAGAGCTGTTGCTCGTTCTCATTGCTTGTGCTCGTACTGAGAGTACCTTGCCATTGAACTTGATGATGGTTGCTTCTGAGTATCAATCTTGAGTCTAATGCTTCCATTGTTTGCTAGGTTCAACCCATTTGACATGAACAGGCTTGATGTCATATCTGCAGACACAGTGCGGGAACTTGTGATGCAAAGTAAATTAAGGAATATATACTACAGGCTTACAGATGCATTGCCAGTGAACTACTGAGTTGTTAGTCGGCTTATCAAATTATGTTTAAGTTGTAAAGGGTCAAATAAAAAGGTTATTTTAAAGACATATTTTAGTAAAAAACTAAGTTAAATGTCCCTAAAGAATAAAGGTACAGTAAGGCTTGTGGAAATCATTTTAGCTTTTTAAATTTTTAAAAACCATTCTTGAAAATACTTGCGAAAATCAAATTTGGAGGAAAACCCTTAAAGAAAACAAACTGTTCAACGTTTTAATATATAAGTATCTGTTGCTTTGAAATACAACAGGTAATACATGTATTCCATTGGAACATAGATAATAGAAGTAACACCATTTAATACTTTATAATCCTCCTTGACGTCATTGAAAACCGGCTCTGTTCATCTTGATCCCATATCGTCTTTTATCTTCTAGTTGTGCCTTGCTACGTGCCAGACTCAGCAGATAAAACCCATTACGTTTCTAACCTTTATCCACTTTAACTGGCCCGGCCCCTCTGAGTGTATGCCAGAGAAAATGCTCTGGCATACACTTTCTCTCTGTCTCTGCTGCCTCTTTCCTGTTTCTTTAAAAGGAAAAGAATGTTCCTGACTTGAGCAGCACACTCACGCTCACACAAAGACGAGCCAAAAAAAAAAGGAAAGGGGAGTTTTTCAGATGTAGCTTGGATACAGATGTAATAATATGCAGAATATAACAAAATTCAAATTCTTCTCTACCTGCGTCACTGAAGCTTTTTTCCCTCAGAGTTCACACGTGCACCGCAGCTGTCTGACACACAGGATTTAGTTTCAGTTGGTTATCATTTTTGTTGTAATTTTTCAGATTTGAAAGAAAATCTTAGTTGCTACTTGTTTGTTAGTTGCTATAGTTACACATTACCACCGATTGTTTGTGTTAGACTGCTAAAAGCCACAATTATGGCTACTACTTCTGCATTAAAGTTACACCACTTGCGTTTTCTATTACGTCGCCGGTAGATTCAGATTCAAACGTGTTGTAAAGCTTTAGAGCCATGCAGACAAATATTTTTTTATAAATATATATAAATTTCTAAACAGAAATTAAAAATTCTTGATATTCATATTCCTTACTTGATTATTAAGAAATCGTGGAAATAAGATCAGTAAATTATTATTAAAGACATACTAGGTCATTAATCCAACTTATTTGTGTTTTCATACATGATGTTTTTTAATACTATAGCAGTGTTTTTTTTCTCCATTTATCGATAGATCTGTTCCAGATTTGTCTCTGAGTTTTATTTATTTTAATTAATACATTTATCCAACCTGCCTGTGGGTTTTTGGTCTGCTCACCTCATGTCCTGACAGATAAACTGAGAAAAGAAAAGAAAAACTGCTTGCCTACCTTATTAAGATAGAAAGCATGCAATGCTCTTTGGGGGATTAAAGTTTTCTCAGCCAGGAAAACCTGGTACGGGTTACGCTGAACCGCTTTCATTCTTAAACCACGTTTGAAGAACTCATGCATCCGAGTCTGCTTTGAATTTCTCATATGTAGATTGAAAATTGTGTGCTGTACCTACATATTCTTCATTTTTACATTAATGGTCCCTCTGGATTAGATATGTAGAACAAAAATAGATAATATGGCAAACTTTAGCTATAGAATTACAAACATATTAAACTGAAATATTGAGAGGAACTCAATATTTTCTGACAAATTGTTAACGATCCATTCTTATATATGCAGCACGGACAAGATTACATGTGGCTTTGAAATCTGTGATGTCAGGGTTTTCCCTTTTAAATTAATCTAGAAAAGCCATAAAGAGTGTTTAAACAGATGGAAAGATTCAAACACATTTAACACACAACCATATGTTTTCACAGAATCACACCTAAATAAATAAAGCTACCAAGGAGATGAATTACAGGCCGAGACACTGAAACCCCTCTGTCCTCTCTTCTGCTCCCACAGCTCTCTCAGGTACACTTTGTATTTCCCACTACGCCATTACCAACACACACACAACCATGGCTGCAGCCCTCTCACACAAACAGTACATCCAAGCCTCATTCCTCATATTTTAAAGACGCTCTTGTGAGTTAAGTGAGACAATACAGAACTGTAAAGATGCGGCAAGAAGGTTGTCTTTGTGCATGTCCATGTAAGTGTGTAATTTCAGATGGATGCTCAAAACACAAGATCATGTTTGTGTGTCACATTCCAGATCCTCTGTGTAAACCCAAATGGAGCAAAACAGGCAATATGTAGCACACAAAAAGGTGGTTTTATAAACATTTAAAAAAAAAGTGATTTCAACACATCATTTAGCAAAGATGTTTCACTGTTGAGTTTAGTGTTCTTAAGGAGCAGAATAATGAGATAACATGACTAATCAACCCAGGAGGCTTTTTGGCAACGGACCCAGCAGTGTTTAAAATTTCTCTATAAACAAAACGTCCGTTAGAGCACTGATTCCCAAACAGTGGTACACGTACCCCTAGTATTGCACGGGTGCATTGCAAGGGGTACGTGAAAATATTTTATTTATTTGGTAGTAAAATAAAATAGGGCTGAAATCTGTTTTACTTTCTGAGGACCCAATTGAAAACATTAAACAAAATTTTATCAACCAAATAATGAATTTTTTCAGATATGTTTGACGTTACCTTCATCTTTATCACACAACCAAACCAAGCAGAGGAACAGACTGAATGTAAAGAACAGTCTGGGATCAGCTGTATTTCACACCGAGCTATCTGAGCTCATTAAAGCAGCTCAGTTGTCTTAATGAAAACACAAGTAAAACTAATTAAGTCAGTCTGATTAATTCCCAATTCATTAAGTTTAAATGTGGTTATAAGGGAGTTACACAGATGAGCTCCAGTTTTATAAATACAGGTCTATAATATAATTTTATTTTGTATTTATTTCCATTCGTTACTAACTTCCAGGCAACATATTTATGCTGTTTTCAAGTTCAAGTTAAAAGATTAAGTCAAATCAGTTATTGTATGTTCCAATTTTGGACAATCATCAATACTTTTAAACAAGAGGAGTATTCATGGTAAGATAAAATGCCCAAAGGGGCACATGGGTCAAAAAAGGTTGGAAAAAACTGCCTTAGACTGCAGGAACTGCACCCTTTCCTCCTCCAACTACATTACTTAAAAACAAACATATTGCAGGCCAACTGTAGGTTTTTACACCAACATAATCAAAGAAAATGATTAAATGTTATGGGGAGCATGCAAGTTATTCTGAGGGTTTAGAGATAAACGAGAAGTTTATTCCATTCCAAGAAAAGCTAAATGGTGTCTTACAAAATGTAAAGGATGGATAAAAGGCTGCAAGAGATGTTGTGATCAGATGACACTACAGTGATCTAACGGACTATTTGTTATGGCTGTAAGTAACCGCAAAAGATCTTGAATAATCTTCCAAATGTCAATATTACAGTACATGGTATGCCTAATGGTTAAACGGTAATACTTAAAGTTAATTGTGATCTGTTTTGTGTATTTCCTATAAAGATATATGTTGCAATATCTGGTTGCATAGTTTTGCCTATACTCTTCAATACAACACAGGTTTTGCAAAAACCATTTAGTGGTGGTGCAATGTAACACGTTCGCTATACTCTTAGCCAACAAGACTATGTGCTTCTCATTATTCTTCAAACAAGACTTGGGTTTTAACAACGATTTTTTTTCCATGGTTACCTTCAAATCTCTGACCTGAAATATGATTTGTTAAAAAAAAAATAAAAAAAAAACATTTATCTAAATCTTTGCTTTTTAATGGGCTGTAAATATGACTATCTTCTAACAAATTAAATTTCTGCCACTTTGTACTTCAGGTAAATGTAGTTACAGACATGTTGCATTAGTAGTTTTCCTATTAGAAGTATAATATAATGCTGTAGGTTTAGTTTTTTTTTTGGGAGTACCTATAATCGCAATATCCCCTTTATATTGTGAAATGAGAATATATATTTCCATTATTATTTACAAGAAAGTGAAGAAAAAAAGCGGTAAATGAAAAATATTTTTGATTTGGTTAACTGTTAAGGTATCTGTTGTCATCAAAGTCTTTGTGTTTGTTTATCGAGCTTGGAAACATGTTCCAGGGTGTACCCTGACATTGCTTAAGTTTGAAAAAAAGGTGAGGCCTTATGACATAAGCAGGTGAAACCGGTTTGTTGCCTCTGGCGGGAAGTGATGCAGGTACCAGTGTGTGTTTGTTATGTGGGCACAGAGTCAAAACAATCCCTTTTATGTAAATGCAGGCTTTGCAGGTTAAAACAGTGAATCTACAGGCTAACATACTCTGCATTTAGTATGCGCTTAATAAAAACCTACTCAGAAATAATCACTCATTTTGGTTGAGGCTGAACTTTAGCGCCGTTGTGGCTCTTCCGCTTCAGAGACCCCAGATGTGTTTTGACAGGCAGTTAGAGATCAGGCTGCCTTATATAACACCCTGAGTCAGTCATTTGTTTATATCACATGCAACACACAGTTCTGTTTGCCTACACTGTGAGAGCAAGTAGGGGTAAGAGAGCTAGACCAAAAGTTGTGAAGATACAAAAACACATGCTACTAAAGCTGGTGAGTCAGTAAGGAATGTGAACTATGTGGGCCTGAGTAGAGCAGAGTGAGCAGCATGAAGACAGCTGTCAGGACCCTTCATGCTGGTGCTTGAAAAGCTATAAAGAATCTTCCTCTCCTTGCCAAAGGAAACAGGCGTATGAAAGCCATTTTATACACATTGAAGAGCTCACAGACAATTAACCATGTTTATGGCTGAGAACAGGCCTCTGGGCTTTGGAAAACATGATGCTGAGGCTGTGCATGTCAAAATGCATGATTTTACAGATTTGCTTTGTTAATAACACAAGGAAGTAAACTCTGAACAAAATTAAACTAAAATCAGTTTTATCAAATCTTGGTTGCTAATTTTTGAGAGTAGGGGTGTGTAAGCTAAAGAAAGTTGTAATAAACAAAGAAAGCCTTTAAAGAAAGACATATGTTTAAGCTTAGACATTTAAAAAGGCCACACTGCATATTGTTCCAATCTCATAGACATATTTAATTTTTGTGTTCTGAAATATATAATCATGTACCACAAACCCAACTAAAAACTATTCTGTTTGTTGAAATCCTGCACCGCTTTTCTAAGTTGAATCTAAATATGGAGTTTCACTGGATGCAAACCGTTTCCATTGTAAGACGGGGTTACATGGTAAGGGCGATATCTGTGTTGAAAGGTAAACCTAAACTCCCATCCAAAATCAACCTCAAGCTTCAGTTGCCAACGATGCTCCACACTGAGCTCAATTTGTTTGCCAAACAACTCTGACCAGCTTCACTTGCTGCATTTCTATACTGATGTGTGCAAAACGATATAAATAATCTGCTCATTTTAAAAATGCAATGTTTTGCAACAGCGGTATTTCCATTAAAGCTTTAGTTGGTAATCCTGTTCAGAAACACTTGTTATAATAAGTTAAATGATCCTTTCATCCTAAGAGTAGTCAATTCCTTGTGTAATCAGAAAAAGGAGCAAAAAAAATGTGATGTTTGATTTTATGTTTGGGCTGCAAGCCTCTAAAAACTGACAGATCACAAACCAATGCCAATGCCATACGATCCAAATGGAGAAAAAAATTTGGTGGATTCATCTCTGTCCGTCTTCTTCTGTGTGCAAGCTCATCAGGTTTGGCCCTTGTCTGAAATATTCACAACACCCTTTGCAAAACTTGTATGGTTAGTATTGCTAAACCTAGCATGCTACCTTAAATCCACAATAGGGATATAGTTTATCTACAGATGAATGAGACATGAGGTAGTAAGGTTGAAGACCAAAATAAATTGAAATAAATGTCTGGGTCTGCTCTGTCGTTACTCGATTTGTACCAGAAGCACGATCTGTAACACCAGCTCATTTGCGCATGTGCAAGCAGATATTCATCCAGGTTGCCCTGAATCATGTAACTATGATACTAAAAGTACTTATTCCTAGCTTTAAATCACTAAAGAATGCTAATACTCATTATGACTTTTCTGAGACAATTTTTATTTTTTCTATTTTCTCCGTTAAACTGCTTGTCTGACGTCTTCATTGGACATGCTCTGAGCAGTCCGGTAAAATATGATTAAACCATATTTATCTGCATTTAAGTTGTTTCTTACTTTAGATATCGCACTATATAGCCTATTTGGAAACAGGAAAGGAAAAAATAAAGCTCTAATAGATGCAATTTATGTGAAATACATTATCATTCTTTAACACATTATTACACTTACAATTTTTAGGGAGGGAAACATTTAATTTAGGTCTTTTTTACAAAGTAAAATCGATGGCTATGAGCTAATGTTATGGATCGTGCTACCGCTATGGATCGGGTAGTGACTGGTGCTTAGTCCGAATTCAGTGGTTGCATTCTTCGAAGGCTAGATTCATTGGCTAATTACGTCATAGCGCAGTGCTGAGGCCTGTTCGGATTTGAAGACTCCTTGTTAAGCGGCCGATGAATCCATCTTTTTGACCGTTTTGAAGGACGGTTTGGGTGTATACTATGTAGACTTGGGTATCCCACGATTAATTGCGAGTCCAAGCAAGCCGCCTGCTCTTTGCTCAGAGGAAAAAGGGAAATGGCTCCAAACAGTGGTCAATATTGTAAGTGCAGTTTAATATAATCCAAGTATGTGAATAGTTCTGTCTGAAATGAATGAAAATAGTTGTTTTAATGGATATGTGCCTGGTAATGTTTGGTCTATTGAAAGGTTTTATCTGTCCCTGTTCAAATGGGTTTTGCTGAGATTTAAGCACAGATTCCAACATCTTGACAGTGTGGGGAATATAAATATAATATTTGCTGTGAATATGATATACGGTGCTGCTGTTAAAGCTCCTCAGAAATTTTATTAGCACCCCGAACATTACTGAGAAGTTTGATATCCATTCTTTGCTTGCTTTGTCTGTCAACTGTCATGGTACTTAGGAGACAGAGTGTACCGTTGGTGAAAGCTGGAGAAGGCTGGACCTGTTTGAATCCATAGCCAAAACTCTTCTGGCCTCCTTATTTTCATGGACCTCAAAGGATCAAGTCTAGTTAGACCGGGTCCTTGGAGAATGCAGCCTCTGAAATCGAACCTACCCAGGCTCCCCTCTGCTTTGCCGAGTTCTGCTGTGAGATGCGTGTCCGGGTTCGCAGAGGTGGGCGTAGCTTTGAATGGAGGGGGGAAGAGGAGTGCCACTTTGAAATCTTGCTAGCTCTCTAAAATTACCAAGCATAGCTTTAAAAAAAAAAAAAAAAAATCAAATTCAAAAATACTTTATTAATCCCAAAGGGAAATTAAATGTTGCAGTAACACATACGTTATTATTTTAAACAAGTTTTGTAGGTGTTGATGGATGTTGGCAGGAAGGATTTGCACTATTTGGCTGGTATTAATTTATCCTGCTGGTGGTTTTGGTATTGCTTTTTAATTTTCTTGATATTGTTTGTTTGCTAAAGCACCTCTGATACCTTCAAGTTGCTGGATTTAAATAGCCTGAGAACCTTTAGCAAGTTCAAAAGCTTCCTATGATTTTATATCACAAAATTTATAAATATATTCTATAAATAAAACAACAAGCTGTGATATATTTCTGACTGGATCCTCCTGACAGAAATAGGAGGCTTATTCATCATGTTTTTATTTCTCAAACCAAAGCATTGCTTACGTGTCAAAGTTAGTTCACCATGAGTAATTCTCTCAAAGGTGCTGCATGGACCAGTTGGTTGAACTTGTTGACAAACTATAAAAGAGTTACAAATTTGCAGGGGAGAATAGTGTTTACTCTTACTGGGGATTTCTTATTTGCATTGTCCTTTCAGGCTCAATGTAGATAGTGAAACTAAAAACAGAAAAATACAGAGATAAGCTTCAGTAAGTGATGAGTAATGGTCATTTGTTTCAGAAAAGTATCCTTGAGTTTAAAAAAACACAGTGACTATTAACCGCTCCTCTTATTGTTCTATTAGTCTGTGTAAATGTTTCATGGAAAAGTACTGCATCTATCATGCTTCATTATTGCTTAAGCAGAAACATCAGAGATAAAGAAAAACAAGAGTCACAAATGAGTACAAGGATCTAGCCCTACCAAAAACTTAATTAAATTTGATTAAATTCAAAAATACTTCATGATAGCATCACATGATATTATATGTTATAATATTTAATATTGATTACAACCTGGCAAACAAAAAAATGTGAGCTGCAAAAGTAAAGTTCTTTCTGTATGTGAATTCGGCTTTGATTAATCCTAAATAATCCCTAATAAAATGTGTTGAACTAATCTATTTTCCCTCTCCCTAATCTCATGCAAAGTTAAATGTAAAACAAAAGGGGTTTTCAAATAACAACTTAATCTAATAACGGAGAGACGCTATTTAAACAAACCTCATCCTGTGTGAAAGGGTATTTTGTGTTGTTTAAACCACTTAGTTTGTTTAAGGTCAAAAACTAAATTTAAAAATAGTGCAAGTCATAAGTCTGTGAATATGCATATGTTCTCAAAATTGTACTCTTTTCTTTTTTAATGGTACATTTACACCCTGGGGCTTAGCAGGCCTTTAATAATCAAATGCAAAACAAGAAAAATAATAGTGACATCACAAATTACTAGAGCAGTACATTCAAATGTGTATCTCAGGTTTATTTGTATATTTTTCCAGTTTGTTTCACATTTCAAATGAAACAACTGAACTCTATTTACATGGAAAACATTTTAATAAAATTCATTCAATTAGTTCTTAAATACAGACTGTAAGTGGATAAAACCTGTAAACATATGGTGAAAATTCAAATGACTAATTATGTGTTTAGAGTTAATTTATTGTTGTTTTAAATTTACATTGTTCACACACACATTGTAATCATCTTAAAAACTTCTAAAGTCATAATTAAAAAATTCTAAATCCAGCACCATTTACTTCACTAAAGTAAAGACTTCAGTTTGTTTTTTGAGTAAACAAAATTTTTTTAGTTAATTACTGACTGTAAAATAGTCTTAATGACACATGTTTTGGAGCCCCCCTCAATTCTTTTCAGTTATTCTTACGTCACCAGCGACAGTTTCCACCCCGACTTTCTTCTTTCATGTCAAAAACAGTACCCATCTTAGATGTACATTGTTAGCCGCCTTATTCCAGCTCAAAGTGTGTACAACAAGCTAGGAAATTACAGAAAAGTTTCCCACCACTTCATGGTTGATTTCCCCCCCCACACTTGTTGTGATGGTACAAAGAGCCAGTGCGCAAACTCTGCAGCGCCAAACCACAGCGAGACAGGATCACATGACGAGAGCCATCAAAGAATGAAGTACAATGAGTCATAACCACAAACTTTTCATTTGAATCTTAATCACATGAGTTGGTGTAACTTCTCACGTATACTCTTCATTAAATATATTCACTTTATAAGATAACAGTAAGATGATATTAATCTCTGAGAGAAAAAAAAAAAA
>NW_015150810.1:162534-166982 GCF_000732505.1 Cyprinodon variegatus
TACAATTTCCCTGTTTTTGTCTGTTTTACTGAGTGGGGTTGGGGTGGGGGGTTAACAGTATTACAAATCAATACAGGTCAGATCTACAAGGGTTGCAATTTATGTGAAACATTACACCCTATGGGTAGTGTTAATATGACAACAACTCTGTAGTGTTGAAAGAAGAACACACATTTAGTGTTAACCATGTTAACTTTTGAGAGAGCTGCTGGAACTCTGTGAGTTCAAAATTATATATATATATATATATATATATATATATATATATATATATATATATATATATATATATACATATACATATAAAACAAAAAAAACACATATACGTATATGTATATTTATATATATATTCTGAGATGTAAACTCCTTTTTTGTAAGGTAGGAAAATGCTTTCACCTGAAAACAAGCAAAACATACTGTGTCACATCAATTAGCTAAAGTGCACTAATTCCCCAATATTGTGGGACTTGCCTAAAACACTTCATAAGTTTATTCAAATTACTTACACCTTTTGGGTATACTTTTCTACATGTTTTTGGGGGCTTTGTAGATCGGAAATTATCAAACAGCCGAGGCCGAAACACAAAGCTATTTTTAAATTATTTTGCAATCAAGTCCTGAAACAAATAGCATTGGCCTCTGGCTCTAAATCAAATTAAACCCCAAACCATCCCACAATACCGCGTGTGGAATTTAGATTTATTTTATCGTCATACAATACATTTATATTGAAACAAGAAGGTAGTTCATGATTGGAAAAGAGTCATATTGGTATCAAAAGATAATATAACAATAAAAATAGTGAACCATTTTTGAAAGGAAAAGAAACAAGAAAAGATTCATTTTTTTTTGTTTTATTAAAACTGATCTGTCAAAAAGATAAAGATAAAAAATACATACATATATAGTCAATCAATGGAAAATCCCCAGCTAAAAGTTTTTTTTTTTATGATCAAAGGATGCTTTTGATCTGCCCGAGCCAAATACTTTAGAGAAATATTAAAGCTCCAACTGCTCTTATGCCAGTAAATAATAAGCATTAGTGAGAGTGGCCTATTGAAACAAAGCACATATTAAGACAATAGATGATAGAAGAAGTATTGTTTTAATCTGGATGGATTCACAAGGAGACCAATAGGCAATCAGAATGCTTATTGACATAAATCCATAATAATATATTGGTAAAAGACATAGAATTGCTGATAATGGTTGATTTATGTGATTTGAGAAGTCCTCCACTGGGACCTAGACATTGGTGGTGGCCTGGAAGATGAAGGAGGAAGGGAGCAGAATGGGATAGGAGGTAGACCAGGGCACTGAAGGAGGCAAAGGTGGGTTGCAGCTTGGTTGGAAAGCAGACACACTTGAACAAGATGATGCAGCTTAAAAAGGGGACACTTGGATGGTATTGGCTGCTGAGGAGGGTTGAAGATTGCAGAAGAAGCAGAACTTTGCTAGCGGTAGATCTAGTTGGCATGGCAGAATATGTAGATAAGACCTGGCGGAGTCTTCCAGATTGAAAATTCTCCATTTTATTTATTTATTTTATTTTCCACAATCTCATATGGCCTTTATTTTCCTTTTCTTTACTTGACTAGTATAACATGGGAGTTGCTGATAGCAACTGAACATAGCCTTAGTAAAAAAAGTTGAAAATGTATTTATATTTTTAAATATCAATTTCCTCTTTTTTAAAATTTCTTTCACCCCGTTTCATGAAAAATAGATTTGTGTTTCCAGAATTGACATCCAAATGCACATTTACATATAATGACCAAGGCACAACCCAACATTTCAAAATTTTATATCTCTTTAAAAAAAGAGTTGGCTCTTTATGTTCCTTTTTCCGACACGTATAAGTTTAATTTCAGGCCCTAAGAAATTATAGCAAACTGATCTTAGTGAAACCATAACCGTATATCTACTTTTAAAAAGCGTTTCTACACTTGTTTTTCGCACTTGCCTAATGTAGAAGTAAAAATGGCAATATATCAATCTTCTGCTTAATCCCTGCAGGGTCCAGACCTTATGATAGATAGCACACATAACCACTAAGTACTTCTCTTTCACTCCCTCAGGGTACAGCCCCTTTTAGTCATATTTCATCTCATCAGGATTTATTTTGCATTCAGTACAGTTTACCCCTGAGGGTGGTGGTGACAGACATAAAACATGTCTTACAGGCAGCACAGCATACTTTACTTTTACTTCACATGGCAGGCAAAGTTTATTGGACCACACCCCTGATTTGGGTATCTGTGTATCCATCTTGAACAAAATAAAATCCCGTGCATGAGTTTCCAGCATCTAAACACCTTGGTGAATCACCAGAGAAAATCAAAGCAGTCAGCAAGTTGTTTGTGTACATACTTGTATTATTATTTTCAGTTTTAGGACTAATGACATCACCTGACTCAGCCTCACATGACCCAACTAATGGAAAAGCTGACAGGACACATTCTAGAAGAAGCACGGCTACAGATTAGACAAGTGAAATGTACTGTAATGTAAGTCATACTAACCCTGTGACAGGTTATATAAATATGGCAGAACTGTTTTTCCATTATGGAAACAATGTAATTATATCTTCCTTGATTTATATCTCTCTTACCATGTGATGTTTTATGATGTTTGTCATCTGTCCAGCCTTTTCTATTAGTCCCATTATCTCTGTAACACCCACTGTCAATCCTTGGTTACACACTTAATAGTTAGGTCAGTAAATTAAAGTAGCTTAGACCTTAAGATAAGCAAACATTTACAGACAATACATTTACACCATAATATTTAATTTCTAACTGAGGTTTTTGCCTTTGTCCAACTAAGGACTTACATACTTTCCAAAATACTGAAGTATTCATACCCCATCCATAGATATATTAGTGACATTTGAAAAGATTGACTTCTTAATTAGAACTAGCTTGTTTAATTTCGATATCATTAATAATTTATTTTCAGTTTTCAATATTTAGTACAGTCTTGGACAAATAGTTATCCTAATAATATACTTTGTATGAATTTTAGGTCAATAAAGTTGAATCAGATTCATTGAATGTTAGCTGCTCTGTACCAAACAGTTCTGTTTGGGCCATATTCTTTTTATCTTTAACACATAAATGAGTTATAAACATTGTTATTACCATTATTATATAGTCACATAAATTAGTTAATACTGTATGTTGTATAATTGGCAAAGAAAAAGGTTTACCCCCCAAACATTGAATTTCAGATTGAATGACAGTATAAAACCAGATTTTTAACTGTGATAACTGAATGTAAATCACCTTATGCTCTTAAGTATAATAATAATAATAAAAAAACAACAACAAGGCAACATCCATTCAAACTCGGCAAACTAACAAAAATATTGTTAGTTTAAATTTGTATATCTGCTTCTGTCTCCTTCAACCCTAGTCGGCCTCTGCAAATTGCCGCTCCCACTGAGCCATGTTCCGCTGGAGGTTTCTTCATGTTACTTTCCTCTCTACTGTCACTACATGCATGCTTGGTGTGAGCATTGCTTTCGAGTCAATGAGTCGTTGCAGTCAGCTGATTTTCCTTAGATAGAGAACTTTTACTAATGAATCGGACTGTATGATGTGGTTGAATTGTCTATGTAAAGTGCCTAGAGATCATGGGTGTGGTGAATTGGCGCTATATAAATAAAATAAATTGAATTGAATTTTACAATTCTAAAATTACTGAGACTTTATCAAAATCTAACCAGTTTTTTATTTTTTCCTGAATTAATGCCCAGTTAATATCAATGTTGACTTCTGAGATGTTAAGAATTTGAAATAAACTCTGTTAGGAATTCTAAAAAGGTATATCATTTGATTTGAAGCAAAACAACCAAAATACAGAAAATGATCAAACAGAGAATGTGGAAGTTAATACAACTATCCCTGATCCTACACAAATTTGAACCATCTGTGGGTGTGAACTGTAAACTTTGTTCCAAAACTGTATTTTTTCCTGTGAGAAACTCTCTGTCTTTCCTTCTTGGTTTCCTCCGCATGCAAAAGACTAAACCAAGCTCAGTAACAGTCCTCTGGACGAACAGCATTTCTAGTATCTAACACAGTCTATCACCATTTATTGATAATTTCATGTATTAATGAAGTGAACAGTCAAAGATGAAATTTTACAACAAAAAAAGTGCACATACTTATGAGCTGTTAATAGAAAATTCCAACAACTACAACTGCTTTTGAATCCAAATCTTGTCCAAGCAGCTTTGTAGTAAGGAAATACATTTAAATAAAAATCTGCCTGAGGTATAAATAATTTCAGGTTTAGCTCCTGGATATTTTAAAACCGGTTTATGCATGAGGCATATATATCATATATGTAGCTCATGATGAACTGAGCCACCCAATCATAATATACAGCTCAACTGGATGCCAGAAAACATTACTCTGTCGAATAAAAGACCAAAACAGAGGCAG
>NW_015150810.1:166992-171756 GCF_000732505.1 Cyprinodon variegatus
ACTGCCAGTTGCAAGTTAGCTGTGACATTTTTTAGTTTTTTTTTTTCACAAGCAGATTTTCAACAATGTAAAGAATTTTAAGTAGGTATTGTTAAGCTGAGTTCACACCTAATGCAAACTTCGTGGCTGTGGCGAACAATTTACATGTTATCCCTATTGCAGAGGGCGGCTCTGGAGTGCCTCGAGGCGGAGTGAGGCAAAGTTCACGATTCTAGAAGCAAGAATGGCACTTTTTTGGAGAATTTCAGGAGAGAGAAAGAGCCACCACACTTGCAAGATACAAGCAACAAAAGAAATTGAAAGATGTGACATTTTGGTTATATTTTGTCACAAAAATGAATGACAAAGATGTGGCTGAGCCCTGGGTGATGAATCACAGAGGAGACAAGTTTTTTCTAATCAAAATGGATTACAGAGAAAATAATGCTGATAAAAGAAGAAATAGGGGATGTTTTAAGAGGCTTGTATATGCCTTTTAAAAATGTAATTTTACATATCCCTAGAAGGACTGTTCATTGTCCTCGCTCAACTCTCAAACTGAGTCACAGACAGTTCTTTGTACTCCTGAAAGTGATTGTCATCCAGAGATAGCTCCTGAAAGAGGTGAAGTTATTCTCATATTGGTTCATCATATTGATTCCATCTCCGGAGAGATGAACAGAGGGACATTGACGCAGACAGCTTTGTTCAGCTTTCGAAAGTAAAAAAAAAAAAAAAAAAACAATAAAACACAGTGAGTTGCTCCATATTATTCCAACAAGGAGATCTTCCTCAGGGAATTGATCTCAAACTCATCTGATGCTCTGGACAAAATCCGCTACGAAAGTTTGACCGACCCTTCAAAGCTGGACAGTGGCAAGGATCTGAAGATCGAGATCATCCCAAACAAAGCAGACCGCATGTTGAGATAAAACTAACAACCAGCAGGCTCAATGACATAGTGAAGCCTTCCTGTGGAGCCATAGGTCAGAGGCTCTAGTAGGACTACTTTCTTTTTGATTGGTCATTATGACCAATTTTGAGGCCATTGCACTTCAATTCTGCCTGTCTGGTTTGAAGTTAATCATTTATTATTATAATGATTTTTTTGTAAAGTACCTTAACACAACGGCTTGTGAACTGCTGTGGTATACATAAACCAAACTGAATGTATTAATAATGTTAGGTTTAAAAGAAGAATGACAAACTTCATCTTCTGTAATCTTTGTTTTAGGCTTTGTTGGTGTGAAAGCTACATTGTTTGGAAAATCAAATTTTACTGTAATGAAATAATCTAAGCTCAAGTTATGTGAAGTGCTGCATCTGCTTTAATATTTTATTCACAACAACAAATCAAAAGTATGAGCAGTATGATTTGAAAAGCTTAAAATGACTATTATTAATGTAGAATTTAAACTGTTTCTTGCAGAAAAGCTTCATCAATAGGTGCAAAGGCAAATCAAAAAGTTTAATTCTTTGCAGCGCATTTGGCTCACTATAAAAACAACATCTCTCAATGGAAAGTCTCTCAAAAATTAGGTTTTATGTATCTTAAAAAAAATAGAAATATTACACTGTAACTAACTGTTTATAGGAAAGTGTGATTATGAGAGCTAATATGTTGTTCCTGTGCTATGTTTGTAAGGGACATTTTTATAATCAAATAGCAGAACTGCTGTAATGGAAGCTTGGTAAAAGGTTAACTTCCTCCTAGTTGTATTCATTTTTAGCCCACTGGTCAAGGTCATGCTGTTTGTGAACTTTAAAGCTGAAATGTCTGTTCAAGTGTCATGTGTACAAAAAACATGGAAGCATGTTTAGTTTTTTATTTTTATTTTTATCTAGGATATGAAGTGTTTTAAAAATATAAAATATTAGAATAACAATGAACAGCAAAAATATTATTACCAATCAACTGGATTTTGTTTTGTTTTTAATTTGAACTTTGTCTTCTAATAAAAAAAAATGTTTTAAAATTATACATACTACATAATGAGCTTTAACTTTAGTCAGCTGACTTTTCTTACATATAGAGTACCTAATAATTACATTTGAATATTTCTTTAAACAGAAGAGTCATATGGAACCGGAAGCTGCTGTGTGGGTGGAAACCATAATCTAGCTTCTTTTTGATAATTATAGGTCACAAGTTCTTCCTCTCTTCTCTGGAACAAAATGACATTAACCAGCTGCCATAAAAAAAGAGAGAAGGCCCTTTTTGCACAGATAAAACATTAAAGCTTACATGACTGTTCCACACAGAATTGGACACTTTTTATCACAAGAAAATATGAATATGAAAATAAAAGAAAATGCACAGTAGCCCTCATGTGTACACATTAATGTTAAAATACCAGGATCTTGTAATGTAAATTAGATGAAAGAAAGAATCAGATCATTATTGATCATTAGAATTTTTTTTTTCCATAATTCCATATTTAACATGTAAAAGATAAGTGAACCACAAATACAATGTTTTGGAGTAAAAAAAAACAAACTTAGAAGCTCCAAAAACCTGCCTGGATAAGCATATATTTTGTCAAAGTTAAGTTATCTTAGACTTAGACAAACTGCATTGTCATTTTGTTTACACCGAGTGTAAACAAAATAAAATTATGTTGCTTAGAGCTTCCAAAAGGGAAATGAGCAGCTTACGACATTGAAATGAACATTACCCTTTACAGTGCAGCAGTTATCATCATGTAAACAGTGTAGAAGAAAAGGAAAACCAGTTTAAAAAACATATAATGGTGCAAAACGGCATTGATATGGAGAGGTTCAGTGCAGTGCAAAAACAATATGGTGCAAATTGCAGTACAACTTGGAGTTGCGTCCTATTTAAAAGGATTATAACGTTTCAGCCACACTGGTGGTGCAAATTAATGTTGCAAGTGTGATGCAGTCTCCAGTTTAGAGTTTAACAGCAGCGGGGGAACGCTGCTGCAGAACCTGCTGGGCCTGCAGCAGATTCTTTGCAACATCCACTTCAGTCAATAGAACTGATTCCTTTCTTGATTTCATATTTTGACTTACTGTTTTGCTGAAAATCAAATGTAATCATCAGCTTTCTATCAGACACCTGATGGTCGGATGACTAAACTGACTGGTATTCAGAAAAATGTATGACTTCATCCACATAAAAAACACAGTGCTTTCTGAGGAAGCCTAGGTGCATGATGCTACTACCTCCAACTATAACTAAAGGTATTTTTCCCCCTGTTCCGTACCTTTTCCTATGCCACACATACCTTAGAGAACCATGGCCATAAGATTCACATTTTATCTTAGACCAAAAGGTCTGAAATTATTTTAAATCTCAACACAACTTCTTATGGGCAGAAAATACATGAGATTGTTGAAACGTTTAAAGCATAACTAACAAATTCTCGATTATGACAAGAATTTCTTGCAACCCTATTTGGTTTCCAACAAAGTTTCCTTGGTTGTTGGACACATTTTCTGGTTTTGTAGGTGTCTGCCATGTCATGGTTAACATATAAGGCTCTGCTTGCATTCATACCTTGATCGATAACTTTGTACAATGTTTTTTTAATCCTTTTGTAATATTTATAAAAGGGAAGCTATTAGGTAATTAGTAAGCAGTGTCATAAAAGTAATTGGACAGTTGTGCTTTTTTTGTGTTAATTACGTTTTTTTATAATGGTTTGAAGGTCTTAAAGAGGAACAAAATTGGTACTGAATTTTGATCTTTTAACCTAAATAATTCAGTAAATGTGTCAGGTTATTACTGGAAAAACATTTAAAATAATTTAAGACAGTCTCCTTTCTAAAATTTTAACAAGGGTGTATAAACTTTGGAAATGTTTCCAACAAAAAATTTGGATTAAGAAAAATGCATAATTTTTCACAATCATCATTATAGCAAACATCAAACCATTTTTTTTATCAATTTTACCCCACAAGTTTTATCCTCAACATTTTTAGGGATGTATTTCCTGATACTGCTTGAGGATCGTCGTACATGTCACCTGACTTGGTCTCTGATTACCTGTGATATGTGTGTGTGTTGGAGGGGATCCATGTAATAAGTAGGTAAAGTCCATTATTGCTGTCTTCCATCCACATAAAGGGTTTTATGATCTCAAAAGTCAGACACACAGTCTGATGAAGCCTGAATCATTTGATTGATGTAATTTCTCTGAGGAGAATACCATGATAGAGAACAATTTAAAATGTGTAAATATGAGGGCTTGCTGGGACCGTAGCTCAAATTTGAAATTCTAAAACAACAATTGCGTGGCTTTGAGCTAGATTTATAATTTGTAAGATGCTTAAGAAGAATTAGGCATGAGAAATATTAACTGCCAAAGAGGTTTGACGTTTTTGAAGGGTGGGGCAATAGCTAGTATTTTCAACACCACTTCTCTTTTAGATGTTGTGTGAGCATTTCCTATTATTTTGCTTACAAGCACAGTTGTTTGGAATTCAAGAGGGGAGATTTATGCATATGTTTAAATGTACAAGTGTAAATGGCTTCTGCTGTAAATGGAATAGATGAATTTCCCATTGCGAAGAGTAGATTATGAGATGGGGACTTCAAATTTTAAAAAGATTTCAGTAGAGACAAAACAGATGTCCTAACTGTATCTTGTAAAAATAAGTCAGATTGAAAAAACATACTCACCTAAGTAGTAGCAGAAGACAGGCACAGTCGGAACCCGCTGTTTCACTATGTATAACTATGATTAATCTCATATTCATCCGTTGACTGCATCTGCACTGGTGTGTAAGAAATGAATAATAAAAGATGTACACACACTCACA
>NW_015150810.1:171926-190549 GCF_000732505.1 Cyprinodon variegatus
TATATATATATATATATATATATATATATATATATATATATATATATATAAAGAGAAAGAGAGAGAATTCTGTTAAGACACTCTCTCTTCCAAACTGTTACATTTTTATTACACATCTATTGCAGCATGACGTCACCCCTCCACTGTACCTAATGGTGATTTGCTATGGTTGGCAAAACAACCTCATTATGCTGTTAAAGTAGAGCAAAAAAGTCAGAAGCAAAACAAAAGCTGAATAAACATTAAAACTATTATCAGGTTGTTGAGCTTAAAGGCACACACCAAGCTTTGCTAAGATTAAAAGTGTTAGTCTTTTATTTTTATGCAGCTGATTCCGCTGGTAGAAAGCTGTTGGGCAGGCAGATATAAAAATTCTATCAAAATTAGATTTATTGTTGTTTTAACTTAATAGTTAAGGCTCAGAGCATTAAGAAGCATGCCAGAATCTTGTACAGTGAAATTGTGCAATCTATTCACTGAGTTTTTCTATCTTAATCACTTAAATATTTAAATATTAGCTGATCCTTAAATTTTAATTACTTCCTGTTATTTTCTAAGTCCGTTAACAGCATTCATCAGTCCTAAAGGGTAAAGTTATAGCATATTTGTAAAACAATCTGAACCTGGAATCATTCATCTAGCTTTATAGCAGCAGTATATGATGATGTTGACAAACTAAATAGACACAGAAATCCTCTGGTATGGGTTCACCATCATTCTCTTGAATCATTTGATGATCTCATTTCACGTCTTGTGCACATGGTCGGAGTAAAATTAATTGTAATGGTTCATTGACTTGTTTACTTCAGGGAATTCTATAAAATGGTTAATTGACTTGTTTACTTCAGGGACTTCTATAAAATCCTGTTGATGTTAAGAGCATGTTAAGAGTGTTTAATCTGGATTTAATGTGAACATTGAAACTCGTGACCGCATGATCTTTGAAAAATAATGCTCATATGGGATAGATAATTTACATGTTAATGCTAATTTCATAGTATTTATGGCTGCTTTTTGAGCATCGCACAAACACAAACACATTGTTTTTTGTTTTTCTGTCGCATTTAGACATGAGGTTAAACCACTCTTGTCACTATCCTACTTTTCTTTAACTTTTGTTAAGCCTGTCACCCACAAAGAAAGACAATATAAAACCACATCATAAGAATTTGTTTTGTTGACTAATCAAGGAAAAAAAAGAGAAAAGGGAAGTCTAATGCACCTATCAGCTTGGTTAATACCATCAAGGCTTTTTTTTGCAACTACTGCTTTGTTTTTCTCTGCCAGTTAATAACAAAAACTGTGTTTTATGGACATTTAAACACAAATGGCTTTTCCATTGTGAAAGTCCTACAGTTCTAGTTGGCTTGTATAGCGCACCAAATGATTGCACTTTACGTATTTTCCTAATGTCATGAAAAACTCTAGTTTTATGACCAGTGTTGACAAGGTAATTGTTTTAATTCTCAGAATCCAAAGCTATGTGAAACACCCCTGTTCCCTCTTGCTTGTACATACTGTTGTATCCCAAACATCATGTGATGCAAAAATGATTATATCTAAGTAAGGTTTAGATTTAAGAATACTTTGATCCTTTCTCTTTGGTGATACTCTTCAAGCCTTTTATTTTGGAAAGCTTCCTTTCTATTACCCTAATGCTGATCTCTCTCTACACAGTCTATATGAAGGACTGTGGCTTTTTCACTATTAATGTTGGTTCCAGTCAGAAGAAACATGATTGTATAGTAAAAAGATTACTTTAAACCTTAATTTACCCAGGAATTTGAACAAGTCTGAGCTGTTGGACTGGCTAAATATCTACTCTTTAGGAGTTTAGATATATCCTTTTTTTTTTCTTGTAAAGTAATTTTAGATTTTCTTCTAATACATTTACAGTAGCAAGTCCATCTTTATCCAAAAGGTCATGAACTGTGGCTTGGTTTTTGTTTAATCATGCTAAGAACAAGATGAACAGGCCTGTAAAGATCAGATAATTCTACTTTGACCTTTGGCTAAACAAAGGAACAAAAGTCTGACACAGGAATTAGTACAAAAACAAACAAAACGTTGGAACAGAACTGGCGAAGGCTTAGCATGAAAAATAACAATGGGCTTACTCTGAAGTCACACTCAAGCCTGCTTAACTATCTCACATTTTATGAAAATATTCCAAACAAGCTTTCTCTATAATTTTGAAATGATTTAATAAGGAGGCTGAGAAAGGTATCTAAACTTTGCTGCCCCCTTAGGGATTAATACACTTTATTTTACTTGCTTTACTTTAAATATTTTTACTTTTGGGTTAGCTTGCTAGGTTGATGAAGCACTGCTTGGGACAAGCATTGAAGAACTTATTATTTTCCAACAAATTCTATCATTTCAATTTGATTCGATTGGAATGACATTTGTGATAACTTTATAGATTTTTCTACTTTTTTCCTTTATTTCTATTCTATTCTATTCTATTCTATTCTATTCTATTCTATTCAATTCTATGTATTCTCTTCAGTAACTTACAAATAAACAGTTTTCGCCACTCTGCTAAAGAGAAAAAAGTAGCAAGTGATCTGAAAAGTGCATAATATTAAAGAAACATATAAATTAGTACAAAAATAGTTAATACATATGCTAGCAATTAGTCCATATATTACCTAGTATGCACTTACTACACACTGCATTAGTTTTCCAACTGAGTATTAACACCAATTTCTAATCAGCCAATCACATGGCAGCAACTCAATCCATTTAGGCATGTAGACTCTGTGTTTCCATTACAAATTTAGGTAAAAACTATGTCGATATTCTGCTAAATTTGAAAATGCAAAGTGCTGCAAATTAGGTATTTCCATTAATAAACAAATACAATTAATTTTGCACATGAATATGTTTGTTCACATGTTAATACTGAAAAAACAAAACAAAAAAAAAACCCCAGCAATGGCGGATGTAGACACTAAGATATCCATATTTCATCCTGCCTTATATTATATCCTTGGCTGTGGTGGTGTTGTATTTGTATAGGGGATATCTTCATGGCACACTTTGGGGCCCTTAGTACCAAATGAGCATTGCGTTACCCCACCCTTCTTAGTTATTGCTGCTGACAATGTCCATCCCTTTATGACAATACTGTATTCATCTTTTGATGGTTACTTCCAGCAGGGTAACACTCCATGTCATAAGGTGCAAATTATCTCAGACTGGTTTCTTGAACATGACAATGATTTTGCTGCACTCAAACGGACTCCTGTAACCAGATCTCAATCAAATAGAGCACCTTTGGGTGCAGCATGTGGTGGGACGTGAGATTCACGTCATGAGAAATCTGCAGCATCTACATGATGGAATTATGTCAATATCAACCAAACACTCTCAGGAATGTTACCAGTATGTCACTAAATCTATGCCATAGAGGATTAAGGTAGTTCTGAAGGCAAAAGGGGGGCCAACCCTGTACTAGTGAGTGTATATTGTTTAAGATGTAGCTGTCCTTGATATACGGTGGCTGAGAAGTGCAAAACACATTTACAATTCAAAAACACATTAACAAATAAAAAAACAAAATAATATTTGAAGAAACTAAGAGAATATAGGGCCAGCTCCTGCAAGGCCAGTCAGCCTCTCTACCACCACAAATCTCATTTTTAGTTACTAGTTTTGAGCCAAGCTGTTAATATAAGTGGGTCAGTACCGGTTTTAAAACTACGTTACCAAGTAACTATACTCATAAGTGCTTTTGTATTTATAAGTACTCACATATGTTCTTACAAGTACATAGGTAATTAGGTAAATATGTAAGTAAAAAATTATGAAATAAGTAATAAAATATGTACACATGGAAGCAATCAGCTATTAAAGCTAATATTTAAGTAAACACTACATAAAAGGAAGAATGCCACAAATTAAATAGTTAAATAAATGAATGGTTAAGAGTACACAAATTAAGTAAGCACATAACTTAAAGCATAATTTAGAATGTGTTCCGTTTGGGGGCTAATCCTTCGAAGGTTGTATTTTCAGACCGATTGAAGGATGGGTCCGAAGTTTCCTTCATGGCCCATAACTTTTTATGATTCAGTGTGGGTTGAAGCAAATTAGTCAAGTTTGGGCAGCAAAGGCAGATGACGGTGGCAAAGACTTTGAATAAAAATTAAATTAAAAAAAGGTTTAAGTTTTTAATTTCCAAGGCAACAACGTGGAGTTGTTAAACTTGAATAACTATTCAATTTGTTAAGATTCCACTCAATGAAACAAAAAGTTTCAGCTTTGTAGTGTGTAGCATATATAAGGTATATAATTAGAAAGGCAAGTAGTACGTAGTTTGGTTAATCCACATGCATAAGTAAACAGACAGGTAAATAAATAATTAAACAAGTAACCAAGAAAATACACAACTAACAAGGCACATTTATATTCAATTAAATATTGCCCTATTTATACCAACCACACAAATAGGTCCAGACTACAGTCATTTTTCACCTATTGCTCCAACATTATTTAACACAAGCCATAATTTAAGCAAACATGGGTTAAGTGCCTTCTCCAGGGCATAATGGCATGTGACAAGACAAATCTTATATGTTTAAGTGACTAAGAAAGCAATCAAGTAAAGAAGCAGGAAATTAAACAGGAAAGTAAAAGAAAGAGTAGATTAGCAACTAAAAATAAAAGTTATACTGTAACTGAGTATGTTAATAATTAAGGAAGTTATTAGGTAGGCCTAAACCATTTAGATGCTAAGTATAGTGAGTTACTAAGGTTGTAATCAAGTAAATAAACAAGCAAAAAGAGTCAAATAAGTGGTGTAGTATGATAGAATAATTGTGAACAAATAAGTGAATAAATAATTAAACCAAACACATTACTAAACAAGAAAATACAAATGACCTAAGTGAGTAAATAAATTAAATAGTATTTTTGGCCACTTTGCAACTTTAGTCATCTAATTTAACCCAGATTAGTCCCGCCTTCCTACTTAAATTTCCTTAACTGTTCTGATTTCCAGTAATACTCTCTCAGGATTTTATAGCATGTTAGTATTTTAACTGGATTAATACCTCTTCAGTGCAGAGCACATATATCTAAACAGCAACTATGGATAATTACAGTTACTGTTGGTGTTGGAGGTAAACCAGAAACAAAATCAGTTTCTTTCATCAGAAGCTTTGAGAGGAGAGAGGGGGAGGGAGTGGGAGTTTAGCTGTCTTAATGTACAGTACGTTATGTACCAGACGGGCTTTTGCTTTCATTTGAATAGCATTGTTCACCCCCACTGGAACGTATCCTAAGTACTAAGGGGCCTCCCTTCCTTTTCTTAAATCTTTTCCATTTCCTCTGTCTGAGGTGGAGCTTTTCTTTCAAAGAAAAACCTTTTCCACTCGACTCAACAAAGAATGCTCAGAGTTGAGCAGTCATAGCAGCTGATGGTTCCTGTTATATTTTGAGGATTATTAAAATCATACAGTCTTCCATGACGAGCAATAACACTGATTTATCTTCCCTTCACAGACCTTTGTAAAAAAAAACATTCTTAAAAAGCTCATAATGAAGGTGGTTATTGACCTTTAATAACCACATACTGTACTTCCTAATTACAGTGTACTGTAAATATATATATCATACTGTCTAGAAACATACACAGGTCAGGCCTGGCACAAATTGAATTCATGGAAATATTTCCCTCAAAATGTGCGTTAATGTCAGCTGAGTTTACCTCATAACACTTCTCAATTTGTGGTCACTCACACTCAACAGCTCACGTCTGTGTGAAGGGAAAATAAAGGTCATGTAAAGGAAAGCGGAACACCAGGACAATAACAATCTAATTATATTTGATTAAAATGGCATGGAAAATAAATATCTTAAGGAGAGGTGCATGATAAAGCGGAATTACACAAACCTCTGACATTTTTAACCTTGATATATTTTTCATTATTTCTTAATACTGGGTCGCTCTCATTTGTACAAGAACTCCAAAAGAGCTCCTTAATCGTGAGGTGATTATCCTCTCAATAATGTTCCTCTTAACTATTTATAAATCACTTGACCAGGAGGTCCTGTATTCTGCAACATGCAGCACTCAACTGGCTTCTGCTGCATATTAATCTACAGTGTGTCTTCCATGAAAAGTACCATTTTTTATATAGTACAGATGGTTTTTACTGATGTAAAAGCATTTTATAAAAAATGTTTGTATTAATATCTTGTTTAAGATGCCCTGCTTTCTCACTGATGCATTGCTGCCACCTGCTGACTGAAGGCAGTAAAATACCGGTTGTGAAAGTAAAGTGATTCACACAAGCACCAATGAAGCCTAACAAAAAAGATAAGAAACATGTACTCTACCACAAACAAAAACCTGTATTTACATCATCTACATGTATATTTTAGAAATGACTTATGTTACTTAGTCACATTAACACCAATCAAAGAGGGATTTCCTGCAAAAGACTAAAGAAAAGGAATTGAAATCTATAGATGAAGAAGAAAATAATGACGGAACCAAAACTCTCAAATATTGTACATTATTTTTAATAAAGTATTTTCTCTGTTAGGCCATAGGGGTCTTTGTGTTTTTACCTTAACAGAGGAACAAGGGGGCATGAAAAAAGACCAGAGAATGCACTCTTTCAGTTTAAAAAAATATTATACCTAAATAAAAGAAAATTTCAAAAGGACTTTTAATGTAAAATACCAGGGTATGACTCTTATTAGACTCAACTTCAGCTAAAGACTTTTGAGGAAAATCAGATTTGACCTGAATAATTTCCTTGTATCTACCATTGACCAAATATCTTGAAATGTTATATATCTGCAGTAATTCACGTTTATAAGATAGCACTATACATATAGATGCTTACATTTACATGTACATTACTACTAAATAGGCCACAATTAAATGATTTTGGAGAAAAATTCTTTTTTTTTTTACCACTCTTTGCTTATCAAATTCTTGCCTATCAGTCTAAATGTGAAAGAGGATAAAAACATCTATAAAAGATTTTTAATAGCAATCTTTAGCATTAATATAGGGTATACGCTCATCATTTGAGGGTAAACCTTGAGTCTATAATCAAACTACATCAAAGTTGATAAAAACCTAAGTTTTATGACCATTGTTAAGAGAGCCATATTGATCACAAAGGAGATTGATATTAAGGTTTTTTGTAGCGTACATGTTGAGTCAGTTGACAGAGATAAAGTCAGTGAGATCAGTTTTGGTAAGTAGAGCCCTGGTACTTCCTCTTTGAATGGGGGCCTTTTTACCTGCACAATACACAACTGTTTCAAAACCTTAACTTATAAGAGTCAGACCCTTTGAGCTTGCAAAAGGTTTTCAGGTTAATTTGCTGCATTTATTTACAAAGTAAATAACTTAATGTTTAACACCAAATTATTTTTTGTAAGAAAAAAGAAGCAAAAATTATGAAATATAAAATCCACAATAATCACCTTTATTTATGTCTGCTTCAACTCCTGGAATACCAGTCATTTTTAAAACCAAAACAATTTACTGTAAACTTGTGGCATTGTTTTGGTCTATGAAATGAAAACACCCTTTCTCAGTTCCTCCTGAACATAAATAGTGGGACAAAAACAATCACTCAAATAGAAATAAAGGTATTTTTTTTTGGCATGTACATAAGAATGGAACTTTAATTAATAGATCTTTACTTACAATCACTTTTGCTTGACGCCCCTTGAACATACAAGGGATATGACAACCACTTAAATTTTTGAAGGCATTGTTGTAGCTTAATCAAGAACATTCAGTTATATTTAAAGTTATTACAACCATCCAAAATGGCATAGAAGCAAAAACAAAATGCAGCTCCGCCTAAATAAAGCGTTTCAATAGCTAACAAGTAATTGAAATTAGTTTTACCCAAAGACATTTTTTTTTTAAGTTTTTAACTTACAAACTTAAAAAATTAAGTTGGATCAACTTGATTCAATCACTTGTTACCAATTGAAGCAATGATTATAAATTGACTAATTGATCAGTCAGTAAAACCTACTCTGCTCAATGAGCATAATCATTAAACATCATGCACAGAAGGAAAACAAATACATGTGGGAACAGTAATTCTCAATAATACCCACTTTCAATTTATAAAATTGCCCATCTTTTGAAATGTTAAAGAAACTCAATTTAAAAAAACGCTATACCAAATACACCTTGTTATTAAACTGTAAATAAGAGATTTAATTTTGAAGTAGATGCATACTGAATTATTCTGTAAAACTATAGAGGAAACATTACTGTAGATGTTTTCCCTGTGTCCATCTTTAAATACAATGTGGTCTTATTTCAATCTCTATGATTGGTCAAAGTAAAATTGATAATATTTCAAACTTTGAATTGGCAGCTATACTCAACACTGACAGTCTAATTTGGTTCTTATGATGTTTAAATATTTACTGCTGGAAATGAAAAAGTTTTTTTGGATTGATTTTAAAGTAACTTCTCCTCTATTTAAAACCATACAGCATTTCAATGAAATATACATATATATATATATATATATATATATATATATATATATATATATATATATATATATATATATATTTCATATATATAACATGCCTGTATCATTGTTCATTTCCCAAGCTACACTTATTCCCCCACATATGTTCTTGCATTGTAAACTCTATAAAATTAGACAGATATCCAGTTTAAATTGTAGCTTTGTCCACTCATAAATTAAGATAAATAAAAAAAAGCTCCAGTGCTTTTGTTGCACAAAATCTGTTTTCCGGTGTAAATATCAAATTAATTTATATTTTTGCCATAATGTAAATGATTAAATACAAAGCTATTGCCTGTTGCAGTTTTAAAATAATTTTTTAGCAGTAAGATAGTAAAGTCAGAGAAGGGTTTGATCAATTTTTATGTCTCTTGAAAGATGCAGAGGCACAAGTACTGACTAAATCATATTGTCCTGATTCTTGCAATTTTTTATGCTTGTCTGTGCTTCAACCAAGTGCACACTTCACAGAGGGGTGTAGGCCTCAGTGAGAATATAGAGATAAAGCCAATGACTTGCTGAGCAGCTGATACAGCACAGAATTTTATATAAAATATATTTGTTCCCTTTTAGATTTTAAGTCCACCCTTGTGATTTGAAGAGCTGTAGTCACTTTCTTCTTTAAACTTTTGAATATTTTTCAGTCTGTGCTAGGCCTGATATTTTAAAGGCTCAGTCCTTGTTTTTTATCCTAAGGGTTTACTGTGGGTAAATATTCAAAGTAAACTCAGTATTTCTTTTGCTTGCATAACATTGCTTGCATAACATGTTTTTTCTGTATTTTAATGAAACCGGTTTAAGTATTTCCAACAACCTTCACAGTTAATTTGCAGAATGATTTAATTCATTTATGCACTAAAATACATTTAAAAAAATTTTTTTCGCAGGTATAAATCCAACAAAGTCTTTCAGAGAATATGGATTTTTAAGTCACATTTCTAATTAATTCCATCCTATAGAACAAATTTAAAGGTATGGTCAGACATGCATGCATTGTGTTTTATCAGTTGAACTGTATTCTTTTTGTTTGTTTAATTGCTTTGGCATGTTTTTATCCTTTGCTTTTTTTATGCATGACTTATAATGTCAGTCAAGGCTAGGAATCCCCCATAAGAATAAAAATTTTGCTGCTTAACATTAGATCCTAATTAAATAATGTATCTGTGGAAAAAAAAGAATTGCATCACAACAAGGAGTTGAAGTCAAATGAAGAACGCAGAACTTCCTCCATCTGTTAGCTAACTTCTTAGAATTATCTGGTTTGATTACTTCTACTGAGAGGCTATTTATGCAGCAAAGAGCATAAATTGTAGCTGAATGATAGCAGCTGGACTGAGGGTAACCTGAGTATATGTTTGGAATGGCAATTAGCTCCCCCACATAAAGGTTTTGAAAGGCAAATGTGTTTCCTTACGTTGGGGAACTGAGTCATTTCTACAACACACACGTACGTGTTCTGACCTTCTTAGTAAAAATGAAATGGCTCATAGAGTTCTGCAGGTGTGGATGTGCCTGTGTCTCTGTGGGTGTACAGTTCTCAGGCTTCACATCATACCCACTCGTTTGGCCTTGCCACTGTTTCTCTAAGACTTTGATTGTTGTTGGTGTGTGTAGTTGTGCTGGGGGGCACAGAGAGGTGTCTCAACTCCACAGTTTAATGGTGCACCGCCCCTTTCTGAACAAGCTCACCAAAAACAGCCAGGAACATCTGAGAACACATGAATCAGATGTGAGAAATGCTCTTACAAAACCTCCTCACCACATATCGACTTATGAACCGTTACACAATTTTCACCCATGTACTCTAAGAAGAAAAACAAAATCCAGGAACCAAATGGAAACCTCCCGAGTCTGTTTCCTATAATCAGTCAGTAATTTGGTACAAGGCCATTGCATAACCATGGACTGAAAATTGATGAGAAATACCAGTTGTCAAAGATCATGCTCTTATTTAACACACAAACACAGCACCATGTATATATAGGGTTGATGAGTTATCTTAAAAATTTGCATTGTTGGCCATTAATAAGTGTTTAAAACCCTCTTATGATTGTAGGGTAAATTTCCTGCATCAGATTTTCACTCCAAATTGTTTCTGAAGTTGGACTGAACCATTTCATCACATACTGTAAGGATTTTGCAATGTAAACCCCTGTATGATGTAGCAATTGGTCTATATTAAAGTTTTTCTGCTTATAGAATCCATGGACTCTGACCTGCTAATCTGTTCCTGCTGTATAACAGCATATTTTCTGGATGATGGTGCCACCACAAAGTTTCACTGGGCGGATGGTTTGTTCTCGGTTGTGGGGTGAGCTTTGTGACAGACTAAATGATTTTATTAAAAACCAAAAAGTTCATTTTCAGTGTCCTCTGACCGAATCACTTCCCTGAAGATTTTTCTTAATGCCTTACATTAGTTGCATCACATTGCAAATAGAACTTTAGTTTTATTTTGACCGGTTCTTTCTTTTTGTTGCTTTCAAATTATAATGACAGATTTATCAAAGGCCTGACTAATAGATTCCATCTAAATAATCCCATCTCAGCTGTAGAACTTTGCAGCTTCTTAAGAGTTAACACTGAATGCTGATGTGCTAATTACTGCTCCCCTTGCCTAGCCTGTTACTTCAGGGGGATGGACATTTTCGGTAGGTTTGTTGTTCTGCACACTTTCAATTTGTTAAAGGATTGTATGAAAGGTGTTTTTTTTATATGTTAAAAGCTTGATATTGTTTTATAACCTTACTTTACAAAACCTCTGCCTGATGTGTTCCTCGGTCTTAATTATGCTTTTTGTTAATAATGTTCTTTAGCAAACCTCTGAGGCATTCAATGAAACGTGTTTATCCTAAAAAATATATCTAGACAAAGACAGTTAACTATCTTACTGAAAAAAGAAGGTGAGATGTTGCACTGGATTTTCTTCAGTGGTGACAGAGTAAACTAGACTTCCACTGTCATGTGAAATTTGGCTCTACATAGTGTTGGACTATAGCATTTAATAAGAAATACACAATTTAAACTGACGAATGGCTGATTTTAGAATGGTTTAAGTGGTATGAATATGTTTAAGAGGCAATGTAATCAAATTTTACACAAAAAGCTGTACTTTGTATCAATTTGACTACATTAGTCATATTTCACTTACTTTATGTTAAAGGTATAGAGGACATCTTTTATTTTCTGGTGGATCATCTGTTTCAGGCAGTCATTGAAGCTCACATTTCTTTTGTGAGTTCTTTGTGAAATTGGCCGAGGGTCGTAAGAGAAAAAGTGTCTACGAAGTGTATGAGAAGAAAACAAAGGCCTCAGAAGAGGCAGATATATCCCTGAACGCTTGCAAAGCATTATGGGATTTGCCATCACGGCGGCCAGCTGTCGCCAAAGGCTGTCGCTACCCGACAACAGCAACTAACAACAAAGATGGCTCTGGTACCGCGCAGGAGGAGTTACGTGACCAACAGGGAGCAAAAGCAGTGATCATCTGTCCAAACGGTAAGTTAACTGAGTTCGCTATAAAAGCCACAATATAGTCTCCGCTCTATATAGTGATTTAGGGTAATAGGGGTTAGGGCAGACTTTCGGGCGCAGTAAGCTTATATCAGATATGAAAACAGCAACTTTTACGCAGAGCATACACGAGGAGAAATGGGCTCCTGCATGGTCTTACATGCGTTTAATAGGCGTTCCCTAATGGGAGCAGGTACAGGGTTGTGCCTGTGCATTTTCTTTTTAAGTGGAGAGGGCGGTTATTTTAAAACATTCACGGAAATCTTCCAAGACACATTTAAAAAAATTTATTCTGAAGAATTCTGCCCAGACCGAACTATTAATAGAAAAAAAACTCTCTTTAATTAAAGGTGGAATGTTATGTTATTTTTAATTACTATTCAAAAATTTCAAGAATAAGTGCAACAGCAGTCTGATAATGACTATTAGAAACACCTTTGTTTTGTTTGTGATGCCTTTGTGTGTTGAACTGTGTTTGTGGCTTTGTTTGGCAGGTTCTTTGTTTCAAACATCCCTGCTGTGTTGGATGGCTGCACTTAACAAAAGAGTTCCCAAGAGAATTTAGAAACATGAAGCAGGATGGTTGTGATCATGAATAAATAAATTCATCAGGGGAACATAAGCTCTTTACTTGTTTGGCTGCCCAGCAGGGAACAGCAGAGCAGGGCCCGGCAGCTGACCCCTAGGGGCTCAGAGTGGTTGGTCCACTCCAAACATAAAAAATTTATGTCACCTTTTATGTATACGTGTTACACATACTAAGCAAACAGTTATTTAGCAGAAATAGAAAGAGACTGAGCTTTATTCATATAGTGAAAGACAATCAGGTCTGGAAAACAGAGATGAGATATTTTCTATTAAAATGCATTAATCGATACTTTAAAAGAGTAGAATAGGGCAGGACAGAACAGAGAAGACAAGAGAGAAATGCCTTTTTTCAGTGTTAATTGAGCACAAATGAAAAACTGTTCAAGATAAACATATACAAAACAAAAACATTTACAGAAAGACATAAAAACTGTTCAAATTATAGCAAGGATGTTAAGGAAACATTAAGGAAGCAGGTAAAAATTGCAAAAATTATTGTGTAAAACATCAGACTATTAATTTAAAAACATTGCTGCAGCTGGTAAAAAAAAGTGGCAGCATGGGTGCAAACCTTTGCTAGGAGGAAGGTTTCAACATCAGGCCTCGGGGGCATCTGTTTGTCCCACTGCCGGCGTAATTACATATGTTTTATATAGCCTTACACAGGCAATATATAATTTGGGTTATTTAGATTTACACAATCAAAAACAAGCATGCTAGATTATCACAATAACACAATCCTATTTTTTGATTTTACAGCTGAAATAATTGATCATTAACCAGTTTCATTGGAATAGAAGAAGCTGTTTTGCTGACACTGGAGTTTAAGATGTGTTGTGGCACTGTTAGACAAATTATCTCAGTCCTACTCAAAGACTATCTATGACTAAATAGAGTCAAGCACCCAAATAGTCATCCAGAGGAAATGGAGGAATATCTGATTTGGATGGAATCAAGCACTTATGCAGATCACCGCAGGGGCTTGTAATTTATTAGAATTGAAAGGTTTTGGCAAGTGCAAAATAAACACAGAGAGTATATTTGACATCTCCAGTGCAGAGACTGTGCTATCAGGCAGCTGCCAAAGTGTCCAGCAGTTAGTAAAATCACAGATAGGGAAATATGTCTGGTTGGTGGGATTGTGCAATATTTCAGCACATGGAGCGTATTCTCTGTGACACGAGGTGTCATTATCCTGGTTCTATGGAAATCTGTTCATCTCTATTCCTGCTCAGTTGCACAACACAGTTATAAAGTCTTACAAAGGCACCATATTGTTTATTTACATTTAGAGATGCAAAAAGGTCTGTGGTAGATTATGACTTTAAGAAAGCTAGAGAGAGGAAATACCTTAAATTAATGCAAGTACTACACTTATGTACGGTCACATGATTTAATTATGTAAAATCTTATTAATTATGTATTTTAGAATGAAATATTGTTTAAAACCATATTGTTCTGGTTAGCATCACACATTTACTGTAGATTTGTTTTGATATGAGAGAGGAATTTCAGAGGGCGTGGAAAGTCTAAACTTCTTGTTACAAGACGGTCATAAAAAAGCTTTTCAGTTTTAAGTAAAATGCAACCCCGAAAACTATCCCCAACAGAATTTGTTCTTTATTCATGTACTTGGACACCAACAGATCTAAGCATGCACTGGAAGAAATTTGCAAAACTGTCAAGAAAAGGATGATTATCAGCTCTAATGAGCAGAAAATTCAATGTATGAAGCAATTGTGTTGTAAACTTACAGAAACAGCTGACAGTCAAGTGACCTCAGTCAGTCTCCCATCAATGATTAATGGTTGTTGAGCAGATAAAATGCATACCTACAATAAAAGCATGAAATGAAAACAAGTTTAAACAGATAATTGCTTTTGATGATTCCAGTAGTGGCTTCTATTTGGAATTTGCTGTGTATCAACAAAGGAAAACAGAAAAAAACTGAATAATTTGCAAAGGAAAACATCTAATATACCAGCCAAAATTCTACTATGTTAAATCCACATATCTGTCCTGAACAGGTGTGGCCAAGGATTATTTATGGTACCTGTTCTGATTTTATGCTTCACCCTGACTGTGGTTCAAAGATGATACAAACCACCACAGATTTTGGATGCAAATGGAGACAATTAGGCTCATAAGCGGCAATCTTCTTACAAGTACATAGAATTTGTTTTGTATAAGCGCCCTTTCTTCATTCTAATTATTTTTAAAGCAAGATGTATCACAATTATCCAATGCTTTCTACTAAAACAGAAGACTTTGAGATATTAAGATTCAAATATTACCTTACATTAAAGCTTCAGTCAAAAGACTAAACAAAAAAAAGGGGAAATTATAGATGTTTTATCCTTCAAACACTTTTTTTCCTCTGTATTGTAAAATCTTTGTATAAAAGAGTATAAAAACAGATAACAAAAGAGAGCACACATTTTAACCTACTGGAATATAATTAAAGATGTGTATTTTTATTGCATGAACTGGCAGCCACAGTTCTCTAATACTTATAGTATTCTTACTAAAAGAAGTGATGCATGGATTGGTTGTATGATGCATGCAATGGCTAACTCTCCCTTTTCCCTTTTACTGGAGTTTTTTTCATGTTTCACAGTATGAATTAATATTTTTTTTTATTCTTTTTTAATACAGTGTTTGTTTCCAGGAAGGTAACCACACTTGCAATCTGCTGTTTTGGCTTTTGGGGAGGGAGGGAGATTTTTGACACCAAAAAAACCATGCATAGATGTGTCATCCACTGAAACATCACAAGCCCACATAATATGTTGTATGCCAGAAAAAGGCAGATAGCTGCAGTGCCAAAAAAGTTGCTCACACTTGTCTCAATCGCCAAGCATTAATTGGTATGCAAACACAGCTTAAACGAATTGACATGGCTAAAGCCTCTGAAAAGCCTTGATCTCTGCATCCCAGACATTGTGGGAGGCAGTGGCATGTGCTCTGAATTCTGTTATTTGTTCTGCTTTCATGTCAGCTGTGATAAAAATACAAATTTTCAAAAAATTTTAAAGCCCAAAAAAGTTCACTTTTGGACATGATCATTTGTTTTTGATTATACTGTGCTAGCAATTTATTGGAACAGTTATTGTTTTATAACTAATCTTAATAACTGTAAATTTTAAAGAGTGGCAGTTGAACTGCTGAGACAGCGGAGTCATAAACAAACTTTTGAACTCACCCAGAAAGGACACAAAGCAGAGAAAAACAAGTCTGTAATCCAATTTCCCAAGAGGAGGACTCACTTTAGAGATTTATGAGTCCTGGAGATTTGCATAAAATAAGTTCAAAGCTTTATTTTTTTCTGGTACAGCAGCTAACAAAGTGTATGAACTTTGGTGGTGTAACAGAGAGTGAGTGGGGAGTAAAACAATCAGTTATTGTCACAAATCTATTTGCTTTTTATGTGGGGGTTAGCACTTTCACTATCTGGCTGTAGCTACTGTAGTTTTGCAGGAAAAGGTGTGGAATCAGGTACTAAACTAAACCAGTTCTCCAGCCACCATGAGCACAGAGGCAAGGAAATTCAGCAAAGCGGAATCTCTAAGCATCCTGGTCAGGCTATCGACCTAGGCCTTTCCTGACAGCCAGAAAGTCCTTGTCTTATTCAAAGTGGAGATTTGCAGGGGTAAAAGGCTTAAAAGCCATACTGAAAGCTAATTGGCTAAGCCAATAATGCAAGAATGCTTGGAATATATGTCAACATGTTTTGAGGTATTTATAGTTATGAAAAACCCTATTACAATAAGAGTTTAGACACTATTATGCACTAGACCAGAGGTCACAAATTAGCAGGCCGCGATATGACAGAGTCCTTAAAACAAGTTCCCTTGGGTTTTTCTAATTGGTTAAAAAGCTATTTTTACTTAATTCCAAAACATTGGTATTGGATTTATTTGGTAACGGTTTTCAACTATTTCCCTTTTCTCTTTTTCTTTATAGTACATAGTAGTTTAGCTGAGTTTTACTACCCTAGTTGAGGTTTTAACTGAAATATGTCAAACAGTAGAGTTCAATTTATTTTGGTAGTAAATTCTTATATTTTTAATGAAAGTTTGTGAATTTATTCCATGTATGCCTGGAGTTACCTGACCTGAGCTTGAATCAAATTCCACAATCAGTCCACAATCCATGACAATCCAAAAGCTATTTAATTTAATATGAAATAGAATGTATGCATACTGATGAAAAAAAGCACCAAATTTAAAATGAAAGGAAAAATATGTTTGTGAGCAGAGTGCCTTTCTAGTTATTTCTAGTGCTTGCCTAAAACTTTGAAACCTCTTTCCTATAGAACATATGTTACCTCCGAACCTGTGTTCTTCTCATTAAAAGTATATACCACAACATTATCAAACTCACTAACTTAGGAAAGATGTTTTCCTAAGTTAGTCCTACCTTCAGCTGTGCTCTATAATCTTTTTATTGTGGCTGCTTTTCGGAAACCTTTTTACAATCCTTGTTCTGTCAGTTCACCATCTTCAGGCTGACAAATGAGCCCGCCCTGCCTCACTTTTCCTTTGCTTAACTCCAACTGTTTCCCATCAGGCTGGCCATCAATACACCCAAAACCTCTCCTTTAGAGAAGCAATCTTCCTGTCTCAGTCGGATCAAGGGAGCGAGTAAATTTGGCTTAGATCATCGTCCAATGCTCTTTTCAGAACTCTCTGTTAATTTGCTAAATCTGCAATCTAAAAGCCATACAACTGATACTTTGTTCATATACAGTATTGTTTTGTAACTTTGTATTATTCTAAGTAGTTGCCGGTTACACTGTACAAAATCAGATATAACAAATTCTTAAGTTGAAAATACAATAAAAAGCATGACTACAATCTAACAGGATTGTTATTTATCCTGTTGGACTGTAGTATGCCGGTGTGGTTTGTCCAGAACTGAGTGTTCAGACATGTTTTCATTCAACGTCATTAAGATGTGCCAAAGGCAAAAAAACAAAAGTGGGATGATACGGTTTGGCTGGAAAATAATATTGCAATATCACACCCATGTAGTTCTTTTTTTTCAAATGTGGGAACGCATGTGTAGAACTGGGTGCAGCTGAGGAATGATTGTGATATCATAGGACATTTACATGGAGCCTTAGACGACTCTTTGTTATTTTCAGGTTTTCTTTTTCCGACAACAATAAGATTGCTATGAAAATTCAAATGAAGAAATGATGTTTTCATGTGAACAGACACAATTTTACACTATCTCATTAGATTCAAAAAGGAGTTTTAAAAAGCATCTAGACAATTTAAAATATCTTAAATTTTGTCAGGTAATGAATAAGGAATCAGAATTTATTAATTTTCTATAAGATGCAAGATCCAAGGGGCCCTTGATGACCACATGGGGTGCCCTCAGAGTCTTCAGAAAATAGAAGTTTAAAATTTTAATTTATTCTGTTGCACGTGTTTTTCTAATCACTTATAAAGCATTTCATTATATTAATCAAACATGGAATTTGAGCATTTATAACATTGTCTTAAAGAAAAGTAGAAATTGAAAGACAATAAAAAAGTTTATAATGTAGGAAGTTTAGGGGAACGCTCATCCTTGGAGTACATACAGTAATCAGTATTGGTCAGTACTGGTAAACCGTCCTATGACTCAGTACCTTTGAAGTAGTCCTCAGCCTTTAAAAGGTTGGTGACCTCTGCTGTGGACTAACAAAGAGAAGTTCTTCATTGTCATGGGAGTCTTTTAAAGTCTGTACCAATTTTGTGCAGCCTTTGGGGCTTTGGCTGTTTGGTTACAGCGGCTCTGGTGGAGTCTCCTGATCTAATTGGTATCTCAGCCTATTTTAGGTTCTCTAACAGGATTACCTCTGTTTACCTTTATTAATATTCCCATCAGCTCTAACCAGCTTGGGTGTCCTTGCTTAAGAAAATCCACATCCAATGTCCACATGATAATTTTGCCACCACCATGTTTATATATATATATATATATATATATATATATATA
>NW_015150810.1:191141-198950 GCF_000732505.1 Cyprinodon variegatus
GTTTGTCACATGCATCAGATGTCCACAACAATGTCCTGACATTGACTGTTACACTGTAACAATAACTTACAAACTTAAACATGCATCTGTACTGAAAAGAGATTAAGTCCCTATCAATAATTTATTTTCTCATAATCTTATCATTATGTTCTTCATTAACATTTATGTTGGTTTAGAAACAATATGATTTATAAAGGCATAATAGTTTTGATGCTGCTAATTTTTTCAACACTAGAGGGCAGTCATATATTTCAATGAATAAAATTGGGTAGGGAACCAAACAAGCAGAAGGCATGCTAAAAAGATTGGAACTAGGTAACAAATTAGAAAAGTGAGATTTAAAGAAACCTGAGGGCAGCCAAGCTTTGTACAGTGGTCAAAAATAACAATAGTGACAAGGAGAGCAGAAAACTGAAGATAAAAGGCAACATAGAAGACATGGACACTCAGAGGAGAAAAAAAATATTGAAAGGAAGAGGGAAGGCAGACTCAAATAAGATCAGAGACACAGAGAGGGGTAGAAAGAAACAATCTGTGTGGGATGTTAAAAAAAAGAAAAACTCCAGATTGGGAGATAAATGAATACAGAGACATGAGGGGATGTGCATGGTGAGGGCAGAGATAGGAACATATCTGATTTGAAAGTGTGCCTTTTTTAAAATCGGAATCTAGGCGTTATGCTGTCACTAAAGGAACAAATTATCTTTGGTCCCCCATTGATCTGAATCTGTTTAACTTTTTCATCTTTCCCTCCCTTTGGTAATCTTTCTACATCGCCTTTATATCCCTCTCTTACTAGAAGGATTTTTAGAAAATTAAAGCCATTCTTTAAAACACTCCTCATAAATCAAAGTTAAAATCACAAAGTTGTAAAAATGAAGAATTAGTCTGCTGTGATTTAAATCATCCTGGGAACATCACCATGCTTTAAATCATAGCGTTCGTTGGACACTAAGCAGTTGAAAAAACTTCAGCTGACACTGCAAAGCTTGTCATAGCTTTAACACAATGTGACACATGATGCAGTTCCACAGGGATCAGGTTAGATGAAGTTTTGCAACACTGTTTGGCTAAACAGCTACCGTATAAAGTAAAATTAGAGTTGGAGGATGTTACAACTGACGTTGCACTGAAGTAACTTCAAACTTGCATGTTCTTCTGTTTTATTTTTTGATATAATCAATTTTATTAACAGATAAAAATCAGCAAAAATATGTCAAGCTCTCATATCTGTTTGTCATATTTAATCAAGCCAGCTTTATGATACATTATTTTTTGGGACCTAGTCTTATTCCCTGTCCTGCTATGGTATACATGAAGATAATACAATTCCATCCATATGAGTTGAAAAACAAATTTTTCCGTTGGATTTTATTTCAGGTTTTAAGATGAAATATTTATATATGCAGAATACAGAATGAAGCTGCTAAGGCATGTCTTCTCCTTAACTCTTATTTTATTTAACATAATTATGAAAGTTTGTCACGTTAACTGGAATGTATACAAAAAAAAGGAGCACTGTTTACTTGACCATCAGTCTTTCAGCCTTAAGGGCTTTGTATACTCCCACAGCAGTGTGTCACAGTGGGCCTGTCGTAGGTATAATGCAGATATTTTTGATTTTTGCCCAATTTTGAAGTGTGGTCTGCACTATGTTATTCCATGCCACAATGCAAGAGGGACAATCACGAACTAGCTGTGGGTCTAGATACGACCAAGGTAGTGAGGAAGTGGAAAAACGCAAGGGGCAAGTTTGTGCGACAACGGAGGGACATGAGGGCGAGGCTCCAGATGGAAAAAGGGTCCCAGCATTCTCGTGTATCTCGCTCTTCTAGCTGGTCCAACTTCATGAATCGTTTTTCACAATGGCGGTCATACAAGCAAAAACAAGCCGGCAAGGTATCAAACATGAAATACGCATACTGTAGAACAGATGTAGATTTGACCAATCAGAGGCCTTCTGTCTGCAGCACTGTCTGTGGTCACCTAAAACTTGAGAGGTGCACCAGAGTTTCTGCGGAGGGGGCGGAGGCATATCTGCGTCAACTGTGAAACACACGCAGATTACCTGTTTTCTGAGCATAAACCAGCCTTTACAGTACCAGTATTTCCCAGCTGGGAAAGTCAATGTGCTGCATTTCTTTGTTGTTTTACCCCTATACAAGACAGGCCTCCCCCCATGCTGCCCCAACGAATCCCAACCCCAGGCCTGGCTCCAGGGTGGGGTCTTGCTTGGCCAACCGAGCGTCGTAATGTGCCCTCGATTTGTTCATCATTATACAGGTTTTTTTTAATCGCTCGTCATCTGACCCGTCACCCAGAGCCTGTTGCCTTGGGAGACACTACGAGGGGCATTTACGCACCTGACAACATAGCTTCTGGGATCATCTAGACACTGAAACACCTCTACCATGTTAAGGTGGCAGTTGAAGGAAAAGTTTCAAATAATTGTAAAGCAAAACTGTGTAAATTGTGAGATTAGGATTAGCTTATTTTGAGAAATAAGAAATAATGTTTTGTGCATGCGTGGGTTCTCTCTGGGTACACCGGCTTCCTCCCACAGTCCAAAAACATGACTGTTAAGTTAATTGGCTTCTCTAAATTCTCTTTAGGTGTGAGTGTGTGTGTTAATGGTTGTTTGTCCTGTTTGTCTATGTGTTGCTGTCAGAAAGCTCGGAAAGTTGGACCCAGAATTGAGACGAGACAGACAGTGATTACTTAAAAGGCGTTTATTGAAAAAGCTGCATGCGGCTGCTAGACAGCTGAGGTGGGCTCACTGGAGACACTGCAAGGATGGAGACTCAGGTCAGTGACTTCTGAAACTCAAATGGGAAGTGACTATGAGCGTGAAAGTCACCAACCTGTTCAGTCTGAACTCAGAGGAAGGAATGAAGTCCAGAGGAGTGGAACTCTGTAGCCTGTTACTGAGCCGGTACTAGAGATCCAGGAGAGAAGAGGAGCAGTGCTCAGCAGCAGCCAGAACACACAAAGGAACCAAGGGATCCAGAAGGGTAAATCCAACCCATGGTCAAGAGACAGGTCCAAGGTTGACAACAGGTGAAATCCAAGTAACAGTCCGGAAACACAGGACAGGCAAAAACAGAGCAGAACAGCAGCAGCCAAAACACACAAAGGAACCAAGGGATCCAGAAGGGTAAATCCAACCCATGGTCAAGAGACAGGTCCAAGGTTGACAACAGGTGAAATCCAAGCAACAGTCCGGAAACACAAGACAGGCAAAAACAGAGCAGAACAGCAGCAGGCAAAACTCAGAAGTCCAGGGGCAGACACAGGTCAGGATCAGGCAGAACTAAACACATACAGAAATGCTAGAATTAGTCTTGCTAGAAGCTCGAATAATCTGGCACCAATGGCTGGGAACCTGTAGCATAAATAGCAGGAAAAACTGGTGGAACTGATAAGAGATAATGAGCGCAAGGTGGAGCGAAACAGGTCTGATCTAAATCTGTCCAGGGTGCACGCCGCCTCTTGACCATAGACACCTGCAGATAGGCACCAGCACCCCTCACAACCCCAGCTGGGATAAGCATGATGGAAAATGGACGGATGGATCACATAGGTAAGTATGCAGCACTTGGTGCATGCCGACATGGGGGCGGCTGTTCCCAATGTAACGTTTCCGTCGCTGAATGAGACACGTAACCCAAAGTGTTGCTTTACTGCAGTCTGAGTTTCCTTTAAACAAGAGAGCTAACTAAGTTGAACGTTTATTTAAGCAACAAAACAGATATGACACTTAATAAATCAGACACATTACTTATTTTTATGATCAGTACATCTCTGCAGTGTGCAGAAGTGCAATGATCCAAGTCAACTACTATACCGTGTACTATACTGTGTAGTGTGTGTAGTCTTTCCTTAGCTCTTTACTGTGCATGTATTTTTATATTTAAAGGATTCCAGGACAAAACTTTTTTATACTATATACACTCTCTTTATATTGTCTGTTGTATTTTTATCTTTAATGACATTTTGCTTTAACTCTGCCTTTTGTACTCTATATAAGCTACTGGAACCATAATCTCCCTGAAGGAGTATTTCCAAGGGATAAATAAAGTTGAGTCTAAGTCTATTTTTGATCCACTCATGCATCATTTAATCTAGAAGGTTGAATTTGACCTTGCCTTTACAAGTGATCACGAACTCTCAATCTGCTTTTCCAAAGAGGTCTGCAATCATATTCCAAAGCATGGAGGGAGTGTGTGTTACATTTTTCAACAGTCCAGCATCAACAGTGTCCTTCAGGACACGCTAAACCTAGAGGTATATGTCAACTTGTCAAGCACCCCAAGTAGCTAAACTTTTCACAGTGTTGCTTTAATCAGCGGCAGAATATGTCACTAAGGCTAATTTATTATGATCTCAAAATCGTAGAAATCCTTGAAACTTTTTTCTTTTTATAGAATTCATGGATTTACACTGAGGACTTTATGTTTCATAGATGTTTCTCAAAATCTTCTGTAGATTTAAAGAAAAATAACCCTCAGAAATACCATAACAGTGGTCTAAAACGTAAAATAATGCTTCTTGATTTAACCTCTTTAGCATTTAAGAGACTGTAGTTCTTTGAGGACAACAACTAGCCTTAGGTCTTGCTTTGAGGAGCAAGCTTAAGCCGCTGGCAAATAAGTCTTGATTTGTCACCAATAAAAGAAAGTAAGAAATGTAATTTTGACAGTACAAAAACCACTCAATGCCTCTAAAAACAACCTTACTGCACAGATTCTCAAAAAAAGACCTCTCTGAAGAGAGAGAATCTTAACAAATGACACAATTCTTTTTAGCAGAAGATATTTTACTTACTATTAGGTTTGCAATTTTTTTTACAGCAAACTCCAATTAATATATTTCAACATAAATACTGGCACAGCAGAGTATAAATATAAATTAGTGGATAATTGGGGAAGGTTATAGTGCTATAAAACTTAATGTAGCTACACTGAGGCTTTAATGTGAATTGTTTAATTGGTTGATAATTTCAGCAGCATAGTGAGTAGCACTGCTGCCTTGCAACAAGAAGGTTCCAGGTTCGATTCCCGGGGTCTTTCTGCATGGGGTCTGCATGTTGTCCCTGTGCATGTGCGGCTACTTTGGCTTCCTCCCACAGTCCAGAAACATGACTGTTAGGTCTAAATTCTCTTAAGGTGTGAGTGTGTGCATGAATAGTTTGTTCTGTTTGTCTCTGTGTTGCCCTGTGATAGACTACCAACCTGTCCACAGTGTACCCCGCCTCTTGCCCATTGACAGCTAGACATAGGCAGCAGCACCCCTCACAACCCCAGCAGGGATAAGCATGACGGAAAGAGAATGGAATGGATGGATGGTTGATAATTTGACTGTGTAGTGCAAATTTTTTTGATCTTTAACTACAATTTTTCAGAGTTTATGACTACAGGTTATATACTCACTGCTCATAACCTTTAAAAGAAGACAATTTCCCAAAAAAATAAAAATTATGCTATACTTCTGATGATAGCCTTGCTAAATGTTCCTGTTGCCATCTTTGTAACAGACTGCAAAATCAAAACATCTCCAGATTGTTTTAAAGAGACGTCAGAAATGTTTCATTATCCTTTTTTCCAGAGGCATATAATCAGACACCTAGAGGTGAAATCATTCATCGCATGCATTTTTTGAGAAGGTAGGTATATACCTCTTCGACAACAATAAGATGTCCTGAAGCCAACTGCCCCCAAAACTGCTTCCAATGCTTATCAGACCTGCGGTGAGGCACAACCACATTTCAGCTTCGTTTTACCTTCAGCATGCCAGCAGGTAATATTAAACCCGGCCGATCATTTATCTCCACAGAAAAAAGGCTGATGGGGCGATTGACCTCACTGATAGTCTTCTCACAGCGTGGCTGTCCATCAAATGATGTTAGAAACTTTGAAGGAAATGCAGGATGAGCCCCGATTTAGAAGAGCTCTGATGTGAGAAATGTGTGTGGAAAACCCACCAGCATATGCTCCACACACATAAGAAAATAAATATTTTAACTCTTCAGTATATAAAGTCATGCTATACTCTCATTTATTCACACCTATTTACATTTACAGCTTAAGCAGATTTGGATCTAAATCAACTAAACATCAATTAATCAATTTTCTTTGGACATGTGTGACCAAAGTAGAAATGTTTGTTATTGATAAACAGTGCCTACAATTACAAAAGCCAATCACAGCATCCAAAATCAGGACCCACACCTACTATCAAGATTATGCGGTAATCTGTGTTGTGTAAATCTTGGAGAAAAAGAAGGGATAAAGCTGATGATATAAAGAAAAAAAAAGGAAGTTGACAAGCGAAACAGGAATAGCCTTAAAATTGTCTCTACTCATCCATTGCTTAGAGGGTGAAGCATAGTTGAGGAGGAGAGGATTTGCAGCAGGGGTCACAAACTCCACTGTATACCATGGTATCTCAGAGTCTAATCTTAGACCATCCGTCCAGTTGGAGCTAAGATAAAATTTGGTAACAGGACATATTCCCCCAAACACAGCTTTCAATAAGGACCAGAGTATCTGAAAAAGAAAAAATCAAATTGTTATTAACGGGTCAAAGCACAGGCTTCAAACTTACCTCAACTTTATGAGAGGAGCATAAATGACCAAGTGCACACATACCTCAAATAAATAAAACAACATCCCAATATTCCGGCTGCCAAGAAAGAAAGTATTAAAGTCATGAAGTAAATAATTTAAGTTTTTGCAGGTGAAGGTGGTCTTAAAAGCTATTAACCCCTTATAGGGCAAGTTATAGTTTTTAGACACTTGCATACCTCCTAGAAAAGGAACCCCCCCCCATCAGAGAGGTCCAGAAGCACAAGATCTCTATCCAGCAATTCAGCAGGGATACTGCTACATGGCTGTACATGTCATTTTGGCATTTGACCAATTAGATGAGCTGTTGGAGGAAATTTTGACCTGCTGTGAATTAGTTGTTAAAAGTTAATAAGTTAAGTTAAAAGGGTAAAGAGCTAGATGAAAAAGGTAAAAAGCTAATTAAAAGTTAAAAAGTGAAGTTAAGAGTCAATTAACTACTTGTATCAACATTACTATTCCAAGGTTATGTTGTAGAAAATACATGTGTTTCTTTCACCCTGTGAGTGTTTTTCATGAATTTTAAATACTTATTTTAACACATTAGGGCAAGTTACCATTTCTTATTACTTCATTGACCTTGATTTTTTTTTCATCAGAATATACATATTTTTTTGAATGTTAAAAAGTAATAAGGTCTTGTCCTATATTCCAATAAAACTTTTAACCTTCAATTTTGCTTCTCAAATCATTTCCCCAAGTGCCCTATAAATGGTTAAATGATGAGCAATTCTTGTGAATTTTCCATTTAAACGTTATTCTGATTACCCAACAGGAAGGCCGTGATTTTTTTACAGCATACTTAAGGTACAGAAATTGGGAAAAGTCTGATTATTTTCATTGCTTCCGTTTATGTAATACCTTACAGTTACAGTAAGTTTTACTCGCATTTATTGCAAGAAACTGAAATATAACAATTGCTTATTTAGTCGAACAGTTGAAATGATTTGAATTGGAATCAGAATTGCATTTATGCAATTCTATGGGAATTATAACCACTGGCCTTGGATATTTAGCAAAATATCTTCATCTTGATTACTCATTTGCAATTAATAAATATAGTAAATTACCAATCAAACCAAACTGATAAAAAGTATTTTATTTGCAAATGTTCATACTATGCAATAATATGCAATACTGTACATATATATATATATATATATATATATATATATATATATATATA
>NW_015150810.1:199021-208658 GCF_000732505.1 Cyprinodon variegatus
ATATATATATATATATATATATATATATATATATATATATATATATATATATATATATAATTTCTTTTAAGATGAAAAATGGGTTTTTATTCTGCAACTCATAATTCCAAACTGCTCTTCATGTTTTGTTCGTCAGTTACTAAAAATAAATATTGTTTGCATATCAAACCTGTCAGAACCTGAAATAGCATTCAAAAAAGTACAAAAAAGACTGCCGCTGCCTTCATTATGATATTACTGTCTGTCTAATGTGCAAAATACACCTTATTTGTGAGTAGGGAATGCAAATGTTTCTCAACTTCCATGAGTAATTTTATTCATGAATACTTTGGTTTAGAAAAGAAATTGCTATGTGCAAGACATGAGACAAAAGTGAATGCTTTGTTAAAAAACATCTCCCTTAGCAGGTCCAAAAAAAGCTGATCTTACAGCTAATCATATGTAATAAATGCTACAAATAAAAATATCATGCGCATATTTTAATTCTGCATTTGTCAAGAACAGAAATTGGCAAAAATTTACTCAGTAGCTTGCTTGAATTTTCTCCTAAAGCCACCCACCATTTTTAGAATTTCTATTTAATTTAATTAAGTGTATTAACATAGCAGCAATCCATATCACATGTCATATCAAGGCACTTTACAGAGACAGTTCAATCAGATCATTCTCATACAGTCAGACTGATTCAAAGGAGAGGAAAAACTCACTTTTGACAGGAGGAAAATTCCAGCCGAGCTATACTTAAATTATTTTAACATACCATGTTTTATTCAAAATACCTTTTTTATTTTGAAAAAAATATATGTAAAATCTTTATTGCATTTAATATATTTTTAGAGACCCGGTCTCATTTACTTTCAAAATCTAAATTTGTCAGAGGTATGAAGAATTAGTTTCAAGAATTGTAAACTATTTCATGTTTATCATAATCCCCGATGAATGAAGATATAGGAGAAATAGAAACAAGTCAATTACTATAATCATTATGGGACAATAACTTGATAAGATTATAAATATTTAAAGGTTCACCTGCACAACAGGTTGGACTGGAAACTCCATTACGAAGCCATCGACAAGAAGGAATGGAGCAGACTGTGCTTCACAAACAAGTTTCAGTGTTTTCTCTATCTCTTTGCAAGTCTGTTGTGAGGAGTATGAAATCTTCTGCCATCATCTTTTGGAGTAGAAGCATTAAAGTAAATGTCTTAAAGAAGCTCAAAAAGCCCATTACAAGGGACATGTTCGTTCTAGAAACCTCTCTAGAACCTTTGGATATGATTTCTACTGAAGCCCACTATGAATAATTCATGAAATTAAAAACTTTATAGACAACTCTGTAAATAATCTTCATCAAACTGTTGAACAAAACCAGTGTCTTTAGGCTTCCCTAGATCTGTTGTAAGACAGAACCAATTTCTAAAGAAACCTCTATAAAAAAGTAAAAAACATCATATTCACCTTTGGGTGTAATTTTTTGTTATTTTATTTGCACTGAATCCTAATTTTTATAGCATTTCAGTAAAGATGTATTTATTTGTTTGGAATGACACTTCATATAGTGCATTGGTCTGCATTGCTCATATGACTGGTGATATTTAAACACTACAGAAAGCTGAGACTGTGAAGCCTAAGATACTTTACTGCTTTTTCAAAATCCAGGTTCAGCATCCATGCTTATCATTTACTCAGTGTTTCGTTTTGGAGTGTTATCTGAAAAAAAAACACAGGAGTAGATATGCCGAGATGTTAAACTTTTAAATAGCAGTCATTTTTACTCCCAGCTTAATGAATTAATAAAAACTCCACACAGTTCATTGCATCTGTTCGCTGTAAACTCTACAGCATGAATAACTAGTATTGTTTGTTAACACAATGTTCAAACCGATCTGAGTGCAGATGGCTGATTACATGCGCAAGAGTTTGAATGGCTGTAGGAATGGGCATTCATTAAAACAGCAATTCAACAGTTTATTAGTTGCTACATTAAAAGGAAAAAAAATGACATTTATACTTCTACAACATTTGCATCACTACGACCATTTTACAGGGAATGTAGTCTTTTATTGCTGGACAGCTGTCTCTCCTTGCAGACCTCAAATCAGAAGAAAGCATTTTTTTCTGGAAAAGGGTAAGTACTTTGGATAAAGGTACTTGAATGGTAGATTAGATTAGATTAGATCATGGATAAGACATTTTGTTCTTAAGCACAGCATCATCAAACAAAAAACTTTTCACATTTTATCTTTCAAGCTTTACACATATACGAACAAACAAGTCCCAAAAGTTAGTACAGTCTTGCCACACCAGATATGAAAACAATATTTTAAATCTCCGTTACCATTATTATATAAATTTTTATACCAACAAGGAGCAATGTTTATGTCGTATAGAGTGTTGTCTTGTTGAATCTGATTAATGGCTAAGACAAACAGACATTCATGTGTGGTGATACTTGTGTGCAAGCTCGTTAAGGACTATTTGTTTGCCAGTTGCCAGTTCTGCAATGAACAGCTATGTTCAGGTAGTGAACTTCATTGTAAATACACCATGATGTAATACATAGCTGACATGATATTAAAGTAAAATGTTCCTGTTTTAGTACATTTTGAAATAGCATTAATGTTTTGCTAAATATTATGTTAAAGAATACAATTCTGACAGAACTGATGGAAGTAATACACACTGGTTATACTGTACGCAGGTTATGCTTACCTGAAAAGCTTTCAGCTGCACCCCCAAACATTTTTTTTTTTTTTTACAGAACTGACATCAAGACTTTGGCTACGTTCACACTGCAGCCTGAAGTGACCCAAATCAGATTTTTTGGCCCATATGCGACCTGTATCTGATCTTTTCATGTCAGTTTGAACAACACAAATCCCATTTTTTTCCAATGCGACCCAGGCCACTTGGCTATGTGGTCCTGAATCAAATATGAATCTGATCTTTTCAAATGCGACCTGTGTCTGAACGGCCAGGTCGTATTCATCCGACCTGAACGCCATTAGTAACCGACATAGGTCACTATTCTGCGTTTTGCTGCACAGAAGCGGCAAGAAAAACAACAACCATGGTGGACGATGTTGGGAGAGCAGTATTTATGTTTAACCATACTGAAAAGATTGTGTTTTTATGATTGGGAAAAATCGCTACATGCGCTTTGGCACTATGTTTACTTCCGTAAACACTGAGCACGCTGGCCTGTGATGTGATTGACACTTGCGTTGTATGACTGCAGTTCACACAGGAGATCGGATACAAGTCGCATTTATTTGGAAAATGTGAATGGCAACGCAAAAAAAGTGGATTTCACAAAAAAATCGGAATTGAGCATCAAGGCCTGCAGTGAGAACATAGCCTTTGTGATTGCATCTCAAAAGATTAACATTTTGTACTTATAAGTAATTTGGCAACATGCTTAAAGTCATTCTTTCTTATAGCCCACTGGTAATTAAGCTTTCATTCCTGGCTGATACTTTAAGAAGTTGCTTCCAATTTCTACAGAAAGTTTTTTATCATGTTTTCTATATTTTCGCAGCCCACCAGTCTCCTTTGCTTCAAAACCAGCATGTTCTACTGTAAGGTGCCTTGGTCAAGGTTAATGACCAGTGTACCTGACATGTAATAACCATACCAAGCATATTTCTTGAGGGTAATAGGCTATATTAATTAGGCTATATAATCTTCCAAAAAATATTCACCATACCCCTTCTTTTTTTTTTTTTTTTTTTTTTTACATATTAAAATAAACATTTAAAAAAACAGCTGACTCATTTTTTTTTTTTTTTTTTTTTTTTTAACAACTAGACTACTGGGTATTTGTAACCTTTCTTCTCATGTTACATTAGGAGTAGTGGTTTAACTCCACTGTGTGGATATTCAGTTCATATTAGCACTGGTTCACTAGTTTTTTTTGTTTTTTTTCTGTGGTGCTTGTGCACATTTCAAAACTAACTAGGTACTTCAGTGTCACACAGCACCAGTTCCTAGTATCAAACAGCACAGCAGCTTGATATTCACGTGCCTGGGTTTATCATGCATATAATCGTATAACGTATGAATGCAATTTTCATGCTCGTGGAAACTGTGCTGGATGAACAATTGTGGTAATCAACTATTCTTTTCCTGATGTCTGGGCTGATTTATTTACAGTATTCTTGAGAGGTTTTTCTTGGGATGCAGCAAAAGTTAGATGTAGGAAATAAATTTATTAGAGCTTGCAATGTCATAACATTTTTAAGTGGTCTTTCTTGTATTGTTCAAAAGCATAATAATAATCTTAATATGTATTCATCTGAATTCAAAGAACATACAAGTATAATTATATTCTAGTTGTCAACAAACACAAATCAAGAAATGTTTAGTCTGACTTAATGTTAAACAGTGACTGTAAAATGCTTTCTTTCTGCTCATACATTTATATTACATCTGGCTTCAGCTAAATAAAAAAAAAGACATTGTAATGTAATTAAAATAAACAGGGCATAGAAAGAAAAATAAAACCAACCCCGGTATGAAATTTGTTTTATGGGGCACATTTATGCAGCATCGCTCAGAACAAACCCATGCTATAGTGGTGTAGAAGTGTGAATAACATTTATGTCGCAGAGTTTTATGATACGCAGCTTGCACAATGCAAGAATCTGGAATAACATGTCTACCGAAATATGCTGTGTGGTCATTCATGGTCGGTCTGCGCCTCCCACTCTAAACATCAGCTCCCAGCAGTAAAATGTGTCTGATCTGTTTGCTGTATGATTACTTGGTGCTACTTCAGCTTTTCTTCAAGAAACATTGAGCTTCATTTGTGATGATTGTTTTCATAGCTCCTTGTATTGGTCGTGACTGCGATCAGGTTCTTTGACATGATTTTATTTTGTAATCCTCCTAATCCTGCTCTATAAAACACAAAGATGCTGAATCCTGTAGGAAGCAAAGGTACGAATTTAGGTGTTGAGGGAAGGGAACATTATTTGGATCAGTAATCATTCTCCTTACAACAGGCATATGCCTGCATGTGTTTGTATATTTATCTTCTTTCTCTGTGTTAATAATGCTTACATAGATAAATTATTATTTTAAGAGCATGTGTTTGGTTGGTAGATTGCCTCTCAGAATGATAAAGCAAGGGGAATGATGCTGATCTTGGAGACACACAGGAACACACACACACACACACACACGTTCTTGATGGGCCTCATAAATTTAAATAATGAATTTAGAAGTATTTTCTAGTTCTTTTATATAAATCTTCAAATACTTATGCAAATATATGCAGGTTAAGAACTTCCTTTCAGGGACAACATTTAAGGAACTCATTTTAATAAATGCTTTAAAGGAAGCCTTAAAAAAGTGAAGATAAAATTAAATCAGTTTTCTTTGTGTGCCTCATTCCACCTACCATTATTGACAGCAACGTTCACACCAACAGTGTGACTTCCAGCTTCTCTGACGTTACTCTTCCCATCTATTTTGATTTCATTCTGATGAATCAATAAATAAGCAGAAAAACAGAAAACCCAGAGACAAGGGATGAAATGTTTGCTTTTCAGATGATAGAATTAGCTTTAGGTTGTAGGGGGGCTGAAAATGTTGACTGGTTTTATTATTCTCCCCCAAATATGACAATCCCACCCTCCTATTGTGATTTAGACAACAGATTCAATACCCTTTTATGACAATCACAATGAGCTCTATTACTCATGACTGTCTGCACAAACAAGTAATTTCACTTTGATTTCAAGCACTCACAGTGTACAGACATTGAGTAAGTTCTGAAATTATAATATATACAATGCCCACCCGGTAGGGTGGCAAACTTTTGTTCTGTGAAGACACGCCCAAATGGCTGTGTGTTAAAACAACAAATGAAAGTGGGAATCAAGCTCAAGTCCTGGTCAAACTTAGACTTTTAGACTTGATGAACTTTTGTTTTATTGTATACACAGAGTGTATACACAGAGTGTATACAAAACGAAATTTCGTTTTGTACAGATTTCAGAACATTTCCAATTCATAAAGTGCAGCATTGATCAAATGTAAACAGTTTGGGATAAAAAAAAATGGTGCAAAAAGCACATTAATATGGACGTTCAGAGCATTATGTATGTATGCGAATATGCTGAGTTTTGCATTGGTGTTCAGTGTGATGCAAAGTCTGTGACATGACTTAGACTTCAACATTCAGCTGGGGGAATGCTTCGGTGGTGCAGTGGTTAGCGCTCAAGACCCATGTGTGAAGGCCTTATTCCTTGATGCAGGCAACCCAGGTTTGAATCCATTGCTGCATGTCTATCCCCCTCTCATACCCCTTTCCTGTCAGCCTACTTTCCAGAAAACGAGCCACTATTGTTATAAAAAAAAAAAAAAAAAAAACATTACCTGCATTGAATGCTGCAAAACCTTAGGGCAGCAGGGTGAACATTAATTCCCAAGTTGATCATATTTCATTTAAAAAATCTTTACTAAACTTACCAAACAGAAAAAAAACATGGTTGAAAACAATAATCATTAAAATTAATTATTAATATCATAGTTCAGCATAGATTTAATAATTAAGAATCAATTTATCCTGAAGTTTATCCTGAGTTTGGACTAAGGTCAAATTATCTTTTAACCTATTTAGAACATAAGGATATTTTCAAACAAATTCCCAAAGCAAATCCAAGAGGTAAATAAAACATTATTTGGTGAAATAATAAATCATTTAATTATTTGCTTATCAGAAACCATTAACCCTCTGTGCTTGAACTACAGTAGTAGCAAGAAGACATTAGGGGATTCATCTTAAATCTTTAACTGCCTTGTCAACCTTTATTTTGTCAACCAAGTGGTCGACCAGGCAGTTAGGCCTATCAGGTCATATTTTGGTAATCAAATGTTAATGTTACATTAGTGTTTAAACCCTTTTTGAAATAAAGCTTGTTTAACATGTCAGCATGGTGGGGGTGATCTGACGGATTGTCTTGTGAGAGTGTCTGGTAGAGAGGGGATTTGCAGATATTGGAAAGCAATCAATGACAATCTATCAACGTAATACCATTGGTCCCCAATGTCCAACAGGTGGCCCAACAAGTCTTACTTAATAATTTTTTAGTGGATATAAAGTGAAGAGAAGACAAACAGTAATTTCTTTCTGTAGATATAAAGAAAAAAAAAAGTAGGCTGTGAAAGAGAAAATTTGTTTTCCAGCTGAATACTCAGCCTGTAAGATGTCAGTAGTCTTATTGGTGAGACAGGCCGAGTTTGAAAAAAAGTGCTATATAGCACCAAAGGTAAAAGTCTAAACATTTGTCTAATATGTGTACAGAGATGTTAGCAATGTAGACCTTTACAAGTCCTAGAAGATCAGCCCTGATAAACTTCTCTGAGAAAACAACTGTTATATTAATTCCCTATTTTATGTAAGATCCAGACGACACCGTGATGGACAAACTCTATGCAGACTGAATTATCAGTTCAGATTAAGGTTGATGAATGACCTAAGATTCATTTAATAGTTGTCCTGAAAGTCTAAAGAAACAGTGATGGGTCTGTTCGCCTTACTGTTTGAAATTAGATTTGCTCTACAAGCTTGGATAAATTGTTTACATTATTACCCTCATAAAAAAAAAAAAAATAAAATACCGAAAATAATCCATAAAACCAGAACAATCAATAGTAGTCATAAGGTTACAAAAAAAAAAGAATTTGTAAGGAAACCAGGGATACATAAAAAAAAAAAAAAAAAAAAAAAAATGGTTAAATAAAATAATTAAATACATGAAAAGAAGTTTGTAAACATAGACATGCAAACTCACATCCAACTATCAACTATCCGTTGTGTCAAATCCTTTTCTGATAAACTTAACTGATCCAAATAAGGAAAACTTATTAACTGATTTCATAACATAAAGAGGTGTTGGTTACATAAACAAACATATAAAATGGTTCTAAATATATCTAATTATTTTTACATAGAATTTTAGAACAAGAATTTGAAGAAATATCGTCAAATATTTTTTTTCTGATGACTGTATACACATCCTGATTCAAATCAGGAAAACTTGAGGCTGATTTCATGACAGTGCATTCTGGTATAATTGGAAACTACAGAATAATAAAAAATATAAATTGCTATCACAAAGAATATTTGCTGGATTCTGTAAGGATGGGAATGCAGAATATATTGCATAAATTGTCCGATGTTAAAGTTTGGAGGTGGCTGTTAAGATTGGTGGGGAAGGCCACCCAAAATCTGGAGCAGTCTCCCAACATTGAAAGAGTTTGAGGAAATATATATATAAGTGTGTTGTGACAGACTGGCCGCCTGCCAGGGTGTATCTGCTCCTCACCCATAGACTGCCAGAGATAGGTACCGGCTGATGGCATAAGTGGAAGAAGATGGATGGATGGATAAAAGTGCAGTGAAGGTGAGGTCTAAGCAACTACATGGAGAGTTGGCAGAAGGAGAAGGGCCACCCGGCTCCTTCCCTAAAGCTCATGCCATAGTGACAACTCAATCTACCCAAAAGACAGACCCCAACTGAATAAGGAATCGCACCAACAACTGTTGGCTACTTCAATGCCTGCCATCCCCAAACCCCAAAGACTACCCCAAAAGTGAGTTGGTGACCCTCCCTGAACCTATACCATTTAGAAGCCCACAAACAGCTGATACTTTCCCAAAGACTGCCGTCATGCAGCTTCATGTCTCTTTGTGGCACTCTTCACACAAAAAAAGAGTTAATCCATATTTTTTGGACGTTAAAATTAATCCCTTGCTAATACATATATGGCTAAAACAGCTTAAATAATGATTCCACTGACACATTTTCACATAGTTTATCTTTCTAAAAGCTCATGCTTCACTGGTGGTATTTATGTCCACACCAAATCCTGTCTGTGGGAGGTTGTCACAATGGAAACCAATGGAAAAAGAAGAAAAAGAGGCTTTTTAAAGCTTTAACATGGATGGCAGCAGGACAAAAGCCACGTTAAGGTATGGGGAAACAGAGAAGAGCTGCGTGTAAAATGAAAAGAAGCATGTTCTAGGAGAAAAATGTAAGAAAAACACAAAAGCATTGGAGGCAAGATATTCTGAGAGAACGCATTATACAAAATAAAGGAAAAAATACAGAAAACTAAACAGGTTAACATAAATACATAACATCTATTTATATACTCTACATATGACTTTGTCAGTTTGCATGTTTGTATTTGTAAGTCCCTGACATATTCATGTGATAGCTTTTGTTTCTATCTGCCACCAATGAATACTTTTCCTCCAAGGAAAACAGAGGTGTTAGTAGAGGTGATGCTGACAAAAGCAATGGAAATGGAAAATAAAGGTCAAATCACTCAAAATTCATGCATGCCGGTTAAGCCTGTATAGTAGTGTTTCTTTCCAACATGACAGCTGATAAAAAGTCAATATTTAACTATTTGTAACCGAATGTCATTTAAGATTTCACCAAGATAATCTCCTAAGTTTTTTCCTAATTTTATTTTAGAGTTCTGTACTTCTGTTGTGGATTTAGCTGAAACATCCAATCTTGTTGAAAAAGACGACTGTAGATTCGATTTTCTTTTATATATAACTTTAATTCTGAACTGCGGCAACTTCCAGCATTTACATAGAGCTACATCTTCTAGAAAA
>NW_015150810.1:210130-213044 GCF_000732505.1 Cyprinodon variegatus
AAACTCAAATCTGACTGATGTAGCCTTCCCTCTACACAGATTAAACCATTTTCATCGAGGAAGGGTTTAAAGTCTCTAATCTTAGAATCTTTGTGCACAGCCTTTCCAGCTTTTAGCTCTTTTATTTCCCTTTCAAAACTGTGGATTTGTGCTTCACGTATCCATACCTTTTCATCTTCTGACATTTCCTCTGCTGTTATTTCTCCCACCTTCCTTTGCTTTGATCGACAGTTGTGAACAAACCTGTTAATCCATGCTGTAACTCTCAGTACCCTTTGTAGCTTGCTGTAATTTTCCAACTGCAACAATGGCTCAGTCTGCAGCCTATCGGTGTTACTGAACTGTACGATGACTTGACTTGCCTTGAGCTCTGCTTTGACCTCTTCCTCTGAAAACACTTCTGGTGTTGCCTCTGAAGGTGGTGTTCCAAGTATCTTGTCTCTCAAAAATAGTGGGCCCGACCACCAAAGCTCTTCCTCTTTCAACCTTGTTGCAGATTGTCCTCTTGTGGTGAGATCAGCTGGGTTCTGTTTACCATTACAGTGTTTCCATACTTCAGGAGGTGTCAAAGTCTGTATCTCCACTACTCGGTTAGCAACAAATGGTTTCCATTTCTTTGGTGAACTTTGAATCCAGTGGATTACTATCATGGAGTCAGACCACATTTGCAGCTGGGTGATTTGCATATCCAGTGCCTTTAACAGGTTATTTGCCAACCTTGCTCCAATTAAAGCTCCCATTAGCTCCAAGCGGGGAAGTGTCATTGTTTTGATTGGAGCCACTCTGGATTTCGAAGCCACGAGTGCAGTTACCGTTTTTCCTTCGGCTGTTTTTCCTTGCAAATATGCAGCTGCACCATAAGCCCTTTCACTGGCGTCTGTGAAAACATGGAGAAGTTGTGTTTTACCTTGCATCCTTTCTGTTCCATACCACCTTGGAATGACTATTTGGTGTATCTGTGTGAGCTCCAAGCACCACTGCTGCCATGCGTTGGAAAGGTCGGGAGGCAGCTCATCATCCCAGTTTAGCCCCCGACGCCACATTTCCTGAAACAGACACTTAACACGGACAGTAAATGGCGTTAGAAATCCTATTGGATCAAATATTCTGGCAGATGACCTTAAAACACTCCTCTTTGTATTCTCTTTTCCTTGTAGAATGTTCATCAAGTGGTTAAGGTCAAATGTAAAGTTGTCGGTTTCCGGTCTCCACACTAAACCAAGTACCTTTAGCACATTTCCGTGTGTCTCAGTTTCTTGTGTCATGTCAAAGGAACTGTTTGACCACTTAGCTTTTAGTTCCTGTGAGTTTGTTGTCCACTTACACAGGTTCATGTTTGCAGCAGCCAGTATCTCCTTTGCTCCGGCGGTAAGTGTGTAGGCCTCGTCTGAGTTTCTTGAACTAGCAATCAGATCATCCACATAGAGCGAATCTCTCATCATTTTTACTGTTTCTGGTAGGATGTCTTGATATTTCTCTAAATGATGTCTGATTGTGGCAGCAAGTAGGAAAGGACTTGAAGTTACTCCAAACACAACGCGTCTCATTCTCATTATGCATGTGCTTGTGCTCTCTGCATCTGGGGGCCCTGTGAGCCACAAAAACCTCAGAGCGTCTCTGTCCCCTTCAGTGATAGAAATCTGCAGGAACGCCTTTGTGATGTCCGCTGTGAAGGCTACAGGATGTTGACGAAATCTGATCAAAATGCTCATTAGGTCAGAATTTAAGTTTGGGCCAGGTAACAAACAGTCATTCAAAGAGGAGCAACCCTTTTCATGTGATGAAGCATCAAACACTATTCTCAGCTTGGTAGTTACCTTGTCCTCTCTGATCACTGCGTGATGAGGTAAGTAGTAAGTCACATCAGCAGTCCCTGAATGACTGCTATCAGGTACTTCCTCACAAATTCCCTGCTCGGTGTAATCCTCTATTACATTATTGTATCTTTTGTACAGAGACACATCAGAATTCAGTTTTCTTTTCAGCATTTCAAATCTTTTCTGTGCAACCCCTTTGTTATCAGAAATCTTGGGCGTGTCTTGTCGCCATGGCAATGCCACTTCATATCTGTCATTAATGAATTTGACTGACCTGTCAAAGCTGTCAATGGCTTTCTTGTCATCCGATGTTTCTTCTCCTTTGGTGGAAATGCCCAGTGACTCTATTTCCCAGAATGCTCTCAACTGGTTAGAAATGTCCACTGGGTTTTCACTGACTCCGATGTGCAGACATGTTGCTTCATTCATACTCGACATCATTACTGGTCCTTGCACTGCCCAGCCAAATCTTGTTTCAACAGCCACTAAAGCATCTGAGAGTCTTTCAGTTTTGCCTGTGACTACTTTCCAGTAGTAATCTGCTCCAATAAGTACAGAAAGTTCCAGCTCGTCCTTGTCTCCTGTAGACACATCTGCTACTGGTAGTCCCTTTTCCTCCAGCTGATGCTGAATGTGCTCACTGGGAACCTTCATGACTGCAGTACAAAGCTGTGGTGTTTGGACAGCTTCTATTTCAAATTTCTGTTCTTTGTTTCTTACATTTTCAAGGATTAGTTTTATGACATTGCATCTGGTGGTTGTTGGGTTCTTTGAGCCAAAAGTGTGAAGATTTAATGTCTCTTGTTTCATCACTGGTAGCTTTAAATCTTTCACTTGTTTCTCATGAACAAAACTGCGTTGGCTTCCTCCATCAATCAAACAACGCACAATTTTCTCCCCCCAAGGTCCTTTAATCCTTGCTCTCACCGTTTGCAAAAGCACAGTTTCACACCTTTCTGGAGTCGGTTTAGCATTTTGTGGAATAACTGATGAGACTACAGTGTCACTGGTGTCCGCGGCAGCTTTTGTGGTCTCTTTTGATTCTTCTCCTTTCTCACACACTACAGCATGGTGTCTCCTTCCACAATCAGTGCATG